>NC_136747.1:970000-980000 GCF_936440315.1 Barbus barbus | reverse complement strand
CAGTCATAGACCCCTCGCTCAGCTTTAGTCAAGTCATCTTTATTTCTGCATCAGCAGGACAACAGTCTCAATAATGCAGATGAAGTCAGTTCAGCTCTCTTCTGACAATAGTGACAGAAATTAAGTTAACAACTTTGTTTTTCTTTATAGAAACTGAAGAATCATAATAAAATAAGTCTCTGGAGAGCATTCTGAAATATGATACAATTGACATTTTGCTTTCGACAAACAAGCAAGACTCATATCAGCTGTTTTGAACCATATTGAGAAGTCTGAAATGAAAATGGGATGTGATTTTAAGTGTAATATTGTATGGGTGTGTTTATCTGAGCTGTGATTGATTGACAGGTGGAGAGGGTGGTGACCATTATGCAGAATCCTCGCCAGTACAAGATCCCTGACTGGTTCCTGAACAGACAGAAGGACATTAAAGACGGGAAATACAGTCAGGTACGCTCGGAGTGAGGCTATAACCTCCAGCTCTTTCTCCATGCAGTGTCTTCAGCTGGGACTGTATAATGCACTGTATAGCAGGAGTTAACAGAGGTGTGCAGCACTACAAATCAGCAGCAGTCTGATGGGGTGTTCTTGTGCAACTGCAGTGTGAGCTTTGGTAGGCTAATGTCATGCATGACTGAACCGCTTTCTTTTATCGTATAATAAACGGAGCCCGTCCTAAATCTGAATACAGGACATTAACACGAGTCTACAGATCCTTGATAGTGCTATATATTTGTATGTCGTGGTGACCACAGGTAGAACAAAAAGAGAACCTTCTGTAAAACTGCTGTTCTTGAAAAACACTGTCCTAAACATTTAGTGTAAATATATGAAGCTGTGGCAGGTTTTTTGCATTAAGTCTAATAATGGCATCACAAGTAAACCTGCAAACTCACCTGGGGTCTCGCTTATAAAACGCTGTAGATGTCATCCTGAAAGTGTACGTTCAGATTTGTAAAAGCATGCGTGCGCCAGAACCTGCACAGAAATCCCTTTATAAATCCCCGTCAGGGGAAGATTGTGTGTATGTGCATCTCCTCCCTGAAGTCCCCGTATATAGAGCTTGCAACGCCTGGTTTTACTCTGCAGAACCTCATGCATGTCCCATCCACATGACACCGTGTTCAACTGTCAAAGGTACAAGACGTTAAGGAAACAGGAGATACAGACTATAAGTGCCTTTTGGGACACGTTCAGTTTTATTGCAAAAATCATCCAGTATCCTTATGTTTTAGAAACAATATCAAAACGTCCATAAAAATAAAACTGTTTAGTGATCAAGCGCATCCACTACTAATGTCTAAATTCATATTTTGGTTTCACTTCTGCGTAATGACTTGATGTAACTTCAGTGCATGTCTGCATTAATGAGAGTGGAGTATTTAACGTAAATGTGCCATGAAAACAGTTTAAAGAGCGTTTGTACACATGGTCTAGAATGTCTGTACAATAGATGTACGTATTTACAGTTTGTTTTTTATAAACCGTGATATGCGTGGCCCATTTAGAGCGTATGCAGCGTTTCTGAATGAGACCCCAGGAGCGTTGGTGCTGGAGCGCAGTGGGTTTGAAGGCCGTTCTGTGTGCAGGACATGAGTGTTGATGTGGTGGTTTTCTGCAGGTCCTCGCTAACGGTCTGGACAACAAACTGAGAGAAGATCTGGAGCGTCTGAAGAAGATCAGGGCTCACCGCGGCCTGCGTCACTTCTGGGGGTGAGTTTCCTGCTGCACACTCAGATAATGAGCTCCTGTAGATCAGGGCCCGTATTCACAAAACATTTGATCGCATCACGAAGAGTTCTCCTAAATGGCAGTAAAAGTTTTCTCTTAAAACCTATTCGCAGAGCTGCTGAGACACACTTACTGAGGGATAGAGAGAAGTCTTGAGCTCAGAGTGAGGGGGCGGGGTTGACCTCGTTGCTATGGATGATGTCAGCATGCTTACTAACTGCACAGTGATTGGCTGATAGGAGAGGAGAGGGGAGGGGTCTGTCAGATTTATTCATAGAAATATTGTAGAGCATGATATGTTGCCATATCCAAATAAAGGTTTAAAAATGAATGTTAATTGCCACATTCAAATAAAGATTTTAACACGCAGGCTAGGTGTCACTAATTAAACAAATATATATTCAGCTGATTGTCAGCCTCTTACATGTGTGCTTCTCATAATTAGTGATAATATGCATATAAACAGCCTTTTAATGAACAGAGTAGAATAATCACGGCTGATAGGAAGACATGCAAACGTAACAGAAAAGCAAACTGGACTCAAGAACAGCTGTTTCTTCTTGCCCAGCTGCTTAATGAAAACAAGGATATAATCAAAGGAACATTTGGACTTGGGATAGCCTCCAAACCTTTAAGGTGATACCATTTGAAAGGTTCATTATCATCAAATGTTTATATTCTGAGGCAGATTGCCGGCAGCAGCCATTTTAGGATAGCTGGGAGTTGGTCTTAGTGACTTCGGAGTCCTCTTCACTACTCCTAACGTTTCACAGGAGCTAGTTTGAGCGTTAAAACACTTTAAGATGTTCTCTTAAATCGGCCAGTTAGGAGCTACTTGAGTCTTGAGATGTTTTGTGAATACGGGCCCAGGTCCTCACAGGAGATGATCTCTGACGGCTTGAGTTTCTGGTGTTTGATTGACTCTGGTCTCTTCTCTCCTCCAGTCTGCGTGTGCGCGGTCAGCACACCAAGACCACCGGTCGCCGCGGCCGTACTGTGGGAGTGTCCAAGAAGAAGTAAACCTTCAATAAAAGACAACTGTTTAGTCAATCTGTGTCCTGCTCTCCATCTTTTCTGATCCTCTCAGCTTTCAATAAAGTGTTGATGACGTCGGGGTTATCATCAGTATAGCTGTAATCTATTAATTCTCCATTAAGACCATGAGGAACCTCAGATGATTGGATACTGGTCCGTTATAAGACGATGAGGAAGGGGTTGTTCATTTGGGAGTCACACTTGTTCGTGGTCGAAACTAACCAGAGGCCATAATGGTGTAATTTGAGTTTTTTTAAAAGAATATACTAAATTTCACTTCAATGATTTTTTTTTTTTTTTTTATGGACCGTTTTCTGTATAAAATGTAAAAAATATAGAAATGTTATGCAATTAATGCAGTAAGTTTAAAATAGAGCAAAAGTACTTAAAATCCATGAGATTGAGGCAGATTTGTTTCACCTTGTGGGGGAAAAGATCATCTGTAATACCGTTAGATGCTTGTATAGACATTACAGCTGTGTTCAAAATAATAGCAGTGTGGAGTTGAATTAGAGCGGTACGTCATTCTGTGAAAAAACTGCTGTCAAACAAGTGGCCCTTATTTAAGGACAAAGGCAGCAAATATTGCACTGTGTATTTCTCTCTGAAAATCAGTCGTTCCAGACATTGTTCAAAAGAATAGCGCACTTTGATTAAAAAGTCGTTTAGAGAAGGGAAAACAAAGAAGTGCAGAAAATTATAGACTGCTCAGCTAAAATGATATCAAATGTGGAAGAAAACGGAAAACTACCATTCGAACGGATCGAAAAATAGCCAAATCGGCAAAGACTTGACCAATGATCAGCTCCAGGTGATCAAAGAAAGTCTGAAGTTACCTGTGAGTACTGGAACAACTAGAAGACACCTAAAGGTACATCTCAGAAAATTAGCATATCATGAAAAGTCGTGGCCTAATGGTTAGAGAGTCGGACTCGTAATCCAAAGGTTGTGGGTTCGAGTCTCGGGCCGGCAGGGATTGTAGGTGGTGGGAGTGAATGTCCAGCGCTCTCTCCACCCTCAATACCACGACTGAGGTGCCCTTGAGCAAGGCACCGAACCCCCAACTGCTCCCCGGGCGCTGCAGCATAAATGCTGCCCACTGCTCCGGATGTGTGTTCACTGTGTGTGTGTTCACTGCTGTGTGTGTGTGTGTGTGTGTGTGTGTGTGTGTGTGTGTGTGTGTGTGTGTGTGTGTTCACGGTGTGTGTGTGTGTGTGTGTGTGTGTGTGTGTGTGTGTGTGTGTGTGTGTTCGTTCACTGTGTGTGTGTGTGTGTTCACTGCTGTGTGTGTGTGTGTGTGTGTGTGTGTGTGTGTGTGTGTGTTCGTTCACTGTGTGTGTGTGTGTGTGTGTTCACTGCTGTGTGTGTGTGTGTTCACGGTGTGTGTGTGTGTGTGTGTTTGTGTGTGTGTTCGTTCACTGTGTGTGTGTGTGTGTGTGTGTGTGTGTGTGTGTGTGTGTGTGTGTGTTCACTGCTGTGTGTGTGTGTGTGTGTTCACGGTGTGTGTGTGTGTTTGTGTGTGTTCACGGTGTGTGTGTGTGTGTGTGTGTGTGCGTGTTCACTGCTGTGTGTGTGTGTGTTCACTGCTGTGTGTTCACTGCTGTGTGTGTGTGTTCACTGCTGTGTGTGTGTGTGTGTTCACTGCTGTGTGTTCACTGCTCCGGGTGTGTGTTCACGGTGTGTGTGTGTGTGTGTGTGTGTGTGTGTGTGTGTGTGTGTGTGTGTGTGTGTGTTGTTCACTGTGTGTGTGTGTTCACGGTGTGTGTGTGTGTGTGTGTGTGTGTTCACTACTGTGTGTGTGTGTGTGTGTGTGTGTGTTCACTGCTCTGTGTGTGTGTGTGTGTGTGTGTGTTCACTGCTGTGTGTGTGTGTGTTCACTGTGTGTGTGTGTTCACTGCTGTGTGTGTGTGTGTTCACGGTGTGTGTGTGTGTGTGTGTGTGTGTGTTCACTGCTGTGTGTGTGTGTTCACTGCTGTGTGTGTGTGTGTGTGTGTGTGTGTGTGTGTGTGTGTGTGTGTGTTCACTGCTGTGTGTGTGTGTTCACTGCTCCGGGTGTGTGTTCACTGCTGTGTGTGTGTGTGTGTTCACTGCTGTGTGTGTGTGTGTGTGTTCACTGCTGTGTGTTCACTTCTCCGGGTGTGTGTTCACGGTGTGTGTGTGTGTGTGTGTGTGTGTTCACTGCTGTGTGTGTGTGTGTGTGTGTGTGTGTGTGTGTGTGTGTGTGTGTGTGTGTGTGTTCACTGTGTGTGTGTGTGTGTGTGTGTGTGTGTGTGTGTGTGTGTGTGTGTGTGTTCACGGTGTGTGTGTGTGTGTGTGTGTGTGTGTGTTCACTGCTCTGTGTGTGTGTGTGTTCACTCCTCTGTGTGTGTGTGTGTGTGTGTGTGTGTGTGTGTTCACGGTGTGTGTGTGTGTGTGTGTGTGTTCACTGCTGTGTGTGTGTGTGTTCACTGCTGTGTGTGTGTGTGTTCACTGCTGTGTGTGTGTGTGTTCACAGCTGTGTGTGTGTGTGTGTTCACTGCTCCGGGTGTGTGTTCACGGTGTGTGTGTGGGTGTGTGTGTGTGTTCACTGCTGTGTGTGTGTGTGTGTGTGTGTGTGTGTTCACAGTGTGTGTGTGTGTGTGTGTGTGTGTGTGTGTGTGTTCACTGTTCTGTGTGTGTGTGTGTGTGTGTGTGTGTGTGTGTGTGTGTTCACTGTGTGTGTGTGTTCACGGTGTGTGTGTGTGTGTGTGTGTGTGTGTGTGTGTTCACTGCTGTGTCTGTGTGTGTCTGTGTGTGTGTGTGTGTGTGTGTGTGTGTGTGTGTGTGTGTGTGTTCACTGTGTGTGTGTGTGTGTTCACTGCTGTGTGTGTGTGTGTGTGTGTGTTCACTGTGTGTGTGTGTGTTCACGGTGTGTGTGTGTGTGTGTGTGTTCACTGCTGCGTGTGTGTGTGTGTGTGTGTGTGTGTGTTCACTGTGTGTGTGTGTGTGTGTTCACTGCTGTGTGTGTGTGTGTGTTCACGGTGTGTGTGTGTGTGTGTGTTTTCACTGCTGTGTGTGTGTGTTCACTGCTGTGTGTGTGTGTTCACTGCTGTGTGTGTGTTTTCACTGCTGTGTGTGTGTGTGTTCACTGTGTGTGTGTGTTCACGGTGTGTGTGTGTGTGTGTGTGTGTTCACTGCTGTGTGTGTGTGTTCACTGTGTGTGTGTGTTTTCACTGCTCCGGGTGTGTGTTCACTGCTGTGTGTGTGTGTTCACTGCTGTGTGTGTGTGTGTTCACTGCTGTGTGTGTGTGTGTGTGTTCACTGTGTGTGTGTGTGTTCACGGTGTGTGTGTTCACTGCTGTGTGTGTGTGTTCACTGTGTGTGTGTGTGTTTTCACTGCTCCGGGTGTGTGTTCACTGCTGTTTGTGTGTGTTCACTGCTGTGTGTGTGTGTGTTCACGGTGTGTGTGTGTTCACTGCTGTGTGTGTGTGTGTTCACTGTGTGTGTGTGTGTGTGTGTGTGTTCACGGTGTGTGTGTGTGTGTGTGTGTGTGTGTGTGTTCATTGCTGTGTGTGTGTGTGTGTGTTCACTGCTGTGTGTGTGTGTGTGTGTGTGTGTGTGTGTGTTCACTGCTGTGTGTGTGTGTTCACTGCTGTGTGTGTGTGTGTTCACTGCTGTGTGTGTGTGTGTGTTCACTGCTGTGTGTGTGTGTTCACTGCTGTGTGTGTGTGTGTGTTCACTGCTGTGTGTGTGTGTGTTCACTGCTGTGTGTGTGTGTTCACTGTGTGTGTGTGTTTTCACTGCTCCGGGTGTGTGTTCACTGCTGTGTGTGTGTGTGTGTGTTCACTGCTGTGTGTGTGTGTGTGTGTGTGTGTGTGTGTGTGTGTGTGTGTGTGTGTGTTCGTTCACTGTGTGTGTGTGTGTGTTCACTGCTGTGTGTGTGTGTGTGTGTGTGTGTGTGTTCGTTCACTGTGTGTGTGTGTGTGTGTGTGTGTGTGTGTTCACTGCTGTGTGTGTGTGTGTTCACGGTGTGTGTGTGTGTGTGTGTGTTTGTGTGTGTGTTCGTTCACTGTGTGTGTGTGTGTGTGTGTGTGTGTGTGTGTGTGTGTGTGTGTGTTCACTGCTGTGTGTGTGTGTGTTCACGGTGTGTGTGTGTTTGTGTGTGTTCACGGTGTGTGTGTGTGTGTGTGTGCGTGTTCACTGCTGTGTGTGTGTGTGTGTGTGTTCACTGCTGTGTGTGTGTGTTCACTGCTGTGTGTGTGTGTGTGTGTGTTCACTGCTGTGTGTTCACTGCTCCGGGTGTGTGTTCACGGTGTGTGTGTGTGTGTGTGTGTGTGTTCACTGTGTGTGTGTGTGTGTGTGTGTGTGTTTGTTCACTGTGTGTGTGTGTTCACGGTGTGTGTGTGTGTGTGTGTGTGTGTTCACTGCTCTGTGTGTGTGTGTGTGTGTGTGTGTGTGTGTGTTCACTGCTCTGTGTGTGTGTGTGTGTGTGTGTGTGTTCACTGCTGTGTGTGTGTGTGTTCACTGTGTGTGTGTGTTCACTGCTGTGTGTGTGTGTGTTCACGGTGTGTGTGTGTGTGTGTGTGTGTGTGTGTGTGTGTTCACTGCTGTGTGTGTGTGTGTTCACTGCTGTGTGTGTGTGTGTGTGTGTGTGTGTGTGTTCACTGCTGTGTGTGTGTGTTCACTGCTGTGTGTGTGTGTGTGTGTTCACTGCTGTGTGTGTGTGTGTGTTCACTGCTGTGTGTTCACTTCTCCGGGTGTGTGTTCACGGTGTGTGTGTGTGTGTGTGTGTGTGTGTGTGTGTGTTCACTGTGTGTGTGTGTGTGTGTGTTCACGGTGTGTGTGTGTGTGTGTGTGTGTGTGTGTGTGTGTGTGTGTTCACTGCTCTGTGTGTGTGTGTGTGTGTGTTCACTCCTCTGTGTGTGTGTGTGTGTGTGTGTGTTCACGGTGTGTGTGTGTGTGTGTGTGTGTGTGTGTTCACTGCTGTGTGTGTGTGTGTGTTCACTGCTGTGTGTGTGTTCACTGCTGTGTGTGTGTGTGTTCACAGCTGTGTGTGTGTGTGTGTGTTCACTGCTGTGTGTGTGTGTGTTCACTGCTCCGGGTGTGTGTTCACGGTGTGTGTGTGGGTGTGTGTGTGTGTTCACTGCTGTGTGTGTGTGTGTGTGTGTGTATGTGTTCACAGTGTGTGTGTGTGTGTGTGTGTGTGTGTGTGTGTGTGTTCACTGTTCTGTGTGTGTGTGTGTGTGTGTGTGTGTGTGTGTGTGTGTTCACTGTGTGTGTGTGTTCACGGTGTGTGTGTGTGTGTGTGTGTGTGTGTGTGTTCACTGCTGTGTCTGTGTGTGTGTGTGTGTGTGTGTGTGTGTGTGTGTGTGTGTGTGTTCACTGTGTGTGTGTGTGTGTGTGTGTGTGTGTGTTCACTGCTGTGTGTGTGTGTGTGTGTGTTCACTGTGTGTGTGTGTTCACGGTGTGTGTGTGTGTGTGTGTGTGTGTGTGTGTGTGTGTGTGTGTGTGTTCACTGCTGTGTGTGTGTGTGTGTGTGTGTGTGTGTGTGTGTGTGTGTGTTCACTGTGTGTGTGTGTGTGTGTTCACTGCTGTGTGTGTGTGTGTGTTCACGGTGTGTGTGTGTGTGTGTGTTTTCACTGCTGTGTGTGTGTGTTCACTGCTGTGTGTGTGTGTTCACTGCTGTGTGTGTGTTTTCACTGCTGTGTGTGTGTGTGTTCACTGTGTGTGTGTGTTCACGGTGTGTGTGTGTGTGTGTGTGTGTGTGTGTGTTCACTGCTGTGTGTGTGTGTTCACTGTGTGTGTGTGTTTTCACTGCTCCGGGTGTGTGTTCACTGCTGTGTGTGTGTGTGTTCACTGCTGTGTGTGTGTGTGTTCACTGCTGTGTGTGTGTGTGTGTGTTCACTGTGTGTGTGTGTGTTCACGGTGTGTGTGTTCACTGCTGTGTGTGTGTGTTCACTGTGTGTGTGTGTGTTTTCACTGCTCCGGGTGTGTGTTCACTGCTGTTTGTGTGTGTTCACTGCTGTGTGTGTGTGTGTTCACGGTGTGTGTGTGTTCACTGCTGTGTGTGTGTGTGTTCACTGTGTGTGTGTGTGTGTGTGTGTGTTCACGGTGTGTGTGTGTGTGTGTGTGTGTTCATTGCTGTGTGTGTGTGTGTGTGTGTTCACTGCTGTGTGTGTGTGTGTGTGTGTGTGTTCACTGCTGTGTGTGTGTGTTCACTGCTGTGTGTGTGTGTGTTCACTGCTGTGTGTGTGTGTGTGTTCACTGCTGTGTGTGTGTGTTCACTGCTGTGTGTGTGTGTGTGTTCACTGCTGTGTGTGTGTGTTCACTGCTGTGTGTGTGTGTTCACTGTGTGTGTGTGTTTTCACTGCTCCGGGTGTGTGTTCACTGCTGTGTGTGTGTGTGTGTGTTCACTGCTGTGTGTGTGTGTGTGTGTGTGTGTGTGTGTGTGTGTGTGTGTTCACGGTGTGTGTGTGTGTGTGTGTGTGTGTGTGTGTGTGTGTTCGTTCACTGTGTGTGTGTGTGTGTTCACTGCTGTGTGTGTGTGTGTGTGTGTGTGTTCGTTCACTGTGTGTGTGTGTGTGTGTGTGTGTGTGTGTGTTCACGGTGTGTGTGTGTGTGTGTGTGTTTGTGTGTGTGTTCGTTCACTGTGTGTGTGTGTGTGTGTGTGTGTGTGTGTGTTCACTGCTGTGTGTGTGTGTGTTCACGGTGTGTGTGTGTTTGTGTGTGTTCACGGTGTGTGTGTGTGTGTGTGTGCGTGTTCACTGCTGTGTGTGTGTGTGTGTGTTCACTGCTGTGTGTGTGTGTTCACTGCTGTGTGTGTGTGTGTGTGTGTTCACTGCTGTGTGTTCACTGCTCCGGGTGTGTGTTCACGGTGTGTGTGTGTGTGTGTGTGTGTGTGTGTTCACTGTGTGTGTGTGTGTGTGTGTGTGTGTTTGTTCACTGTGTGTGTGTGTTCACGGTGTGTGTGTGTGTGTGTGTGTGTGTGTGTTCACTGCTCTGTGTGTGTGTGTGTGTGTGTGTGTGTGTTCACTGCTCTGTGTGTGTGTGTGTGTGTGTGTGTGTGTTCACTGCTGTGTGTGTGTGTGTTCACTGTGTGTGTGTGTTCACTGCTGTGTGTGTGTGTGTTCACGGTGTGTGTGTGTGTGTGTGTGTGTGTGTGTGTGTGTGTGTGTGTGTTCACTGCTGTGTGTGTGTGTGTTCACTGCTGTGTGTGTGTGTGTGTGTGTGTGTGTGTGTGTGTGTTCACTGCTGTGTGTGTGTGTTCACTGCTGTG
>NC_136747.1:905000-965000 GCF_936440315.1 Barbus barbus | reverse complement strand
TGTGTGTGTGTGTGTGTGTGTTCACTGCTGTGTGTGTGTGTGTGTGTGTTCACGGTGTGTGTGTGTGTGTGTGTGTGTGTTCACTGCTGTGTGTGTGTGTGTGTGTGTGTGTGTGTGTGTGTGTGTGTTCACTGCTGTGTGTGTGTTTTCACTGCTGTGTGTGTGTGTGTTCACTGTGTGTGTGTGTTCACGGTGTGTGTGTGTGTGTGTGTGTGTGTGTGTGTGTGTGTGTGTGTGTGTTCACTGCTGTGTGTGTGTGTTCACTGTGTGTGTGTGTTTTCACTGCTCCGGGTGTGTGTTCACTGCTGTGTGTGTGTGTTCACTGCTGTGTGTGTGTGTGTTCACTGCTGTGTGTGTGTGTGTGTGTTCACGGTGTGTGTGTTCACTGCTGTGTGTGTGTGTTCACTGTGTGTGTGTGTTTTCACTGCTCCGGGTGTGTGTTCACTGCTGTTTGTGTGTGTTCACTGCTGTGTGTGTGTGTGTTCACGGTGTGTGTGTGTTCACTGCTGTGTGTGTGTGTGTTCACTGTGTGTGTGTGTGTGTGTGTTCACGGTGTGTGTGTGTGTGTGTGTTCATTGCTGTGTGTGTGTGTGTGTTCACTGCTGTGTGTGTGTGTGTGTGTGTGTTCACTGCTGTGTGTGTGTGTTCACTGCTGTGTGTGTGTGTTCACTGCTGTGTGTGTGTGTGTGTGTTCACTGCTGTGTGTGTGTGTTCACTGCTGTGTGTGTGTGTGTGTTCACTGCTGTGTGTGTGTGTGTGTTCACTGCTGTGTGTGTGTGTTCACTGCTGTGTGTGTGTGTGTGTTCACTGCTGTGTGTGTGTGTTCACTGCTGTGTGTGTGTGTTCACTGTGTGTGTGTGTTTTCACTGCTCCGGGTGTGTGTTCACTGCTGTGTGTGTGTGTTCACTGCTGTGTGTGTGTGTTCACTGCTGTGTGTGTGTGTGTTCACTGTGTGTGTGTGTTCACGGTGTGTGTGTTCACTGCTGTGTGTGTGTGTTCACTGTGTGTGTGTGTTTTCACTGCTCCGGGTGTGTGTTCACTGCTGTTTGTGTGTGTTCACTGCTGTGTGTGTGTGTGTGTGTTCACGGTGTGTGTGTGTTTGTGTGTGTTCACTGCTGTGTGTGTGTGTGTTCACTGTGTGTGTGTGTGTGTGTGTGTTCACGGTGTGTGTGTGTGTGTGTGTGTGTGTTCATTGCTGTGTGTGTGTGTGTGTGTGTGTGTTCATTGCTGTGTGTGTGTGTTCACTGCTGTGTGTGTGTGTGTTCACTGCTGTGTGTGTGTGTGTGTGTGTGTGTGTGTGTTCACTGCTGTGTGTGTGTGTTCACTGCTGTGTGTGTGTGTGTGTGTTCACTGCTGTGTGTGTGTGTTCACTGCTGTGTGTGTGTGTGTTCACGGTGTGTGTGTGTGTTTGTGTGTGTTCACTGCTGTGTGTGTGTGTGTTCACTGTGTGTGTGTGTGTGTTCACGGTGTGTGTGTGTGTGTGTTCATTGCTGTGTGTGTGTTCACTGCTGTGTGTGTGTGTGTGTGTTCACTGCTGTGTGTGTGTGTTCACTGCTGTGTGTGTGTGTGTTCACTGCTGTGTGTGTGTGTGTGTGTTCACTGCTGTGTGTGTGTGTTCACTGCTGTGTGTGTGTGTGTGTGTTCACTGCTGTGTGTGTGTGTTCACTGCTGTGTGTGTGTGTTCACAGTGTGTGTGTGTTCACTGCTGTGTGTGTGTGTGTGTGTGTTCACTGCTGTGTGTGTGCACGTTGGATGGGTTAAATGCAGAGCACGAATTCTGAGTATGGGTCACCATACTTGGCTGAATGTCACGTCGCTTTCACTTTCTAAAAAGGTCAATATTTTTTGTCACTCATTTCAGAAAGTGAAACCCATATATTATATAGATTCATTACACATAGAGTGAAATATTTCAAGCCTTTATTTCTTGAAATTTTGATGATTGTGTCTTAAAGAAAACCCAAAATTCTGTCTCAGAAAATTTGAATATTACATAAGTTCAATAAAAAAAGTATATTTTAAACAGAAATGTCAGGCTTCTGAAAAGTATGTTCATTTCTATGTACTCAATACTTGGTTAGGCTTCCTTTTTCTTTAATTACTGCCTCAATGCGGCGTGGCATGGAGGTGATTCAGTTTGTGGCACTGCTCAGGTGTAATGGAAGCCCAGGTTGCTTTGATAACGGCCTTCAGGTCATCTGCATTGTTGGGTCTGGTGTCTCTTGTCTTCTTCTGTTCAGGTCAGGTGAGTTTGCTGGCCAATCAAGCACAGTAACACCATGGTCATTGAACCAGCTTTTGGTAGCTTTGACAGTGTGGGCAGGTGCCAAGTCCTGCTGGAAAATGAAATCAGCATCTCCATAAAGCTTCTCAGCAGAAGGAAGCATGAAGTGCTCTAAAATCTCCTGGTAGATGGATGTGTTGACTGTGGACTTCAGAAAACAGTGGACCAACACCAGCAGATGACATGCAGCCCAAATCATCACTGACTGTGGAAACTTCACACTGGACCTCAAGCAACATGGATTCTGTGCCTCTCCACTCTTCCTCCAGACTCTGGGACCTTGATTTCCAAATGAAATGCACAATTTACTTTCATCTGAAAAGAGGACTTTGGAGCACTGAGCAACAGTCCAGTTCTTTTTCTCCACAGCCCAGGTAAGACACTTCTGACGTTGTTTATGGTTCAGAAGTGGCTTGGTAGCTCTTTTCCTGAAGACGTCTGAGCGTGGAGACTCTTGATGCACCGACTCCAGCTTCAGTCCACTCCTTGTGAAGCTCTCCCAAGTGTTTGAATCAGCTTTGCTTGACAGTATTCTCAAGCTTGCGGTCATCCCTGTTGCTTGTGCACCTTTTCCTACCCAAATTCTTCCTTCCAGTCAACTTTGCATTTAATATGCTTTGATACAGCACTCTGTGAACAGCCACAGCTTTCAGTAATGACCCTCTGTGACTTACCCTCTTTGTGGAGGGCGTCAATGTTCATCTTCTGAATCATTGCCAAGTCAACAGTCTTCTCCATTATTGTGGTTTCAAAGAACAAGAGATACCCAGAATTTATACTGTAGGGATGGTCATTAATTGAAACTCAAATGTAAATATTCTAATATTTTGAGATACTGATTTTTGACTTTCATGAGCTATTAGCTCTAATCATCAAAATTAAAACAAAAAAACTTGTAAAGTAAAAAATTTAAATGTGATGAATCTAGAATATATGAAAGTTTCACTTTTTGAAATAAGTTACAAGAAAAGAAAAAAATGCACTTTTTCATGATATTCTAATTTTTTGAGATGCACCTGTATGTGAAGCCAAGCTGTCGGCAAGAAGCCCCCGCAAAGTCCCATTGTTGAACAAATGAAGAGTTGCAATTTGCCAAAGATATTTTGTGGACTGATGAAGCAGGACTGTTCTGTTTGGGTCTAGGGGCTGCAGACAGTTTGTCAGACGACCCTCAAACACTGAATTCAAGCCACAGTACTCTCTGAAGACACTGAAGCATGCTGCGCAACCAGCATGATATGGGCATGTTTCTCATACGTGTTGGGCCTATTTATCACATTCCAGGGATCATGGATCAGTTTGAGTACATTAAAATACTTAAAGAGGTTATGTTGCCTTATGCTGAAGAAGAAATGCCCTTGAAATGGGTGTTTCAACAAGACAACGATCCCAAACACTCCAGTAAGCCAGCAGCATCTTGGTTCCAGACCAACAAGATTAACGTTATGGAGCGACCAGCCCAATCTCCAGACCTTGATCCAATAGAAAACCTGTGGGGTGACTTCAGAAATGCTGTTTCTGAGGCAAAACCAAGAAATGTAGAGGAATTGTGGTATGTAGTGCAATCGTC
Organism: Barbus barbus; assembly: GCF_936440315.1. Taxonomy (NCBI): domain Eukaryota; kingdom Metazoa; phylum Chordata; class Actinopteri; order Cypriniformes; family Cyprinidae; genus Barbus; species Barbus barbus. Next base: position 961,146 of record NC_136747.1, on the reverse strand, counting down.
CTGGGCTGGAATACCGGTGCAATACTGTAAAGCTGATGTAAAGCCCCCCAGCTTTATATCAAGCTGATGTAAAGCTGCTTTGACAATTTGCATTGTAAAAAGTGCTATACAAATAATATTGACTTGACTTCGCTGCCAGACTCCAAGCAACACAGATGTGAAGCAGTTCTCAGAAACCGTGGCTGTACAACTAAATATTAGTCCAGTCATTCACAAGAAAGCTAAATCTTCAAGCATTTGTCTGTTTATACAGTAAAGGTTTGACTTTATAAAGAATAATGCAGGCACTGCTCATTTTTTTAATAGCCTAATATTCCGTTTTCTTCACTTTCTGTAAAGTAATACTTTTGCTAAATATTTCTTTCGTATATATATATATAAATATAAACTTCCTTTTTAGAATAGAATGTGCAATGTTCCCAATGCATTTGTGTGTAATGAAGTAAAAGTTATTATAAGGATTTTGAACTTTACTCGCTTTTTTAAACACAACATATATATACACACACAGTGGGTATGGAAAGTATTCAGACACCCTTAAATGTTTCACTCTTTGTTATATTGCAGCCATTTGCTAAAATCATTTAAGCTCATTTTTTTCCTCATTAATGTACACACAGCACCCCATATTGACAGAAAAACACAGAATTGTTGAGATTTTTGCAGATTTATTAAAAAAGAAAAACTGAAATATCACATGGTCCTAAGTATTCCGACCCTGTGCTCAGTATTTAGTAGAAGCACCCTTTTGATCTAATACAGCCATGAGTCTTTTTGGGAAAGATGCAACAAGTTTTTCACACCTGGATTTGGGGATCCTCTGCCATTCCTCCTTGCAGATCCTCTCCAGTTCTGTCAGGTTGGATGGTAAACGTTGGTGGACAGCCATTTTTAGGTCTCTCCAGAGATGCTCAATTGGGTTTAAGTCAGGGCTCTGGCTGGGCCATTCAAGAACAGTCACGGAGTTGTTGTGAAGCCACTCCTTCGTTATTTTAGCTGTGTGCTTAGGGTCATTGTCTTGTTGGAAGGTAAACCTTCGGCCCAGTCTGAGGTCCTGAGCACTCTGGAGAAGGTTTTCGTCCAGGATATCCCTGTACTTGACCGCATTCATCTTTCCCTCGATTGCAACCAGTCGTCCTGTCCCTGCAGCTGAAAAACACCCCCACAGCATGATGCTGCCACCACCATGCTTCACTGTTGGGGCTGTATTGGACAGGTGATGAGCAGTGCCTGGTTTTCTCCATACATACCACTTAGAATTAAGGCCAAAAAGTTTTATCTTGGTCTCATCAGACCAGAGAATCTTATTTCTCACCATCTTGTGGTCCTTCAGGTGTTTTTTTGTGTCTTGCACTGAGGAGAGGCTTCCGTCGGGCCACTCTGCCATAAAGCCCCGACTGGTGGAGGGCTGCAGTGATGGTTGACTTTCTACAACTTTCTCCCATCTCCCGACTGCATCTCTGGAGCTCAGCCACAGTGATCTTTGGGTTCTTTACCTCTCTCACCAAGGCTCTTATCCCGATAGCTCAGTTTGGCCGGACGGCCAGCTCTAAGAAGGGTTCTGGTCGTCCCAAACGTCTTCCATTTAAGGATTATGGAGGCCACTGTGCTCTTAGGAACCTTAAGTGCAGCAGAATTTATTTTGTAACCTTGGCCAGATCTGTGCCTTGCCACAATTCTGTCTCTGAGCTCTTCAGGCAGTTCCTTTGACCTCATGATTCTCATTTGCTCTGACATGCACTGTGAGCTGTAAGGTCTTATATAGACAGGTGTGTGGCTTTCCTAATCAAGTCCAGTCAGTATAATCAAACACAGCTGGACTCAAATGAAGGTGTAGAACCATCTCAAGGATGATCCGAAGAAATGGACAGCACCTGAGTTAAATATATGAGTGTCACAGCAAAGGGTCTGAATACTTAGGACCATGTGATATTTCAGTTTTTCTTTTTTAATAAATCTCCAAAAATGTCAACAATTCTGTGTTTTTCTGTCAATATGGGGTGCTGTGTGTACATTAATGAGGAAAAAAATGAGCTTAAATGATTTTAGCAAATGGCTGCAATACAACAAAGAGTGAAAAATTTAAGGGGGTCTGAATACTTTCCGTACCCACTGTATATATATAGTGTTGTGTATTGAGCAGTGTTTTCAGGCAAAACTTTTGTCAACCCTTCATTGTTGTGCACTTTTTTCTGTATTGCGGCTAATTTGTAGATTATAAAAAAACATCTCTGTATATTCATATTTTTGCCTATTTCCCATTAATTTCATGTGGTGGTATTTTTTCTTGTGAACAATGTAAGTGATGTTTTTTTTTTTACGTTTTATCATTTTTCAATCAAGTCCACTTTTTTGTGTGTGTGTGTGTGTGTGTGGGTGGGGGGGTTACGTATCAACAACTGCCATACAAGTCACAGCTTCATACAATTCTGAAGTAGCAGCGATTTTTTTTTAATTTCCAAACTTTTTTTTTTTTTCAGTCGAAAATTACCGAAGGGCACCAGAGGGTTAAGGGCATCATCAGTCATACGCCTGAGCTTCAAGACTCCAGATGTGTCCAGTTCAACAGTCTCGTACAGTATAAATGTGTCCATCTTTATTAATGAAAAAGATGCAATAAGGCAGTTTTTCAAGGTGTGGGTGAATATGTACAAAAACTAGTTGGAAAAGTAACAATGAAAATGACCATTTTAACAAGTACATACAGTTATTACCCTGAATTCTGGATCATTTCTCTTCCTCTGATTTCAGTTCTATGGAAGCTTGTTTCCACCACTGGATTTGAAAAAAAGTTGCAGTTCCTTTTCTTTTGTAGTGGAAACAAGCTTCCATTCAATTCAGATTCATGAATGTGACCACCTTAAAAAACAAAACAAATAAAGCAACATTCTCACGAGGGCGTCCGTTTCTCTGTCATTTCTAACCAGAGGTAGCCTGGGGTATTTGGACAAACCTGTACAACAGAAGTTATGACCTTAATATTAGGGTTGTCAATAGATTCAAATAATTAATTAGCTACTTATTTATTCATTTGAATAAAATGAATAAATAATTAGTCTCATGATTATTGCAGTCACTTCCAATTAAACGGTTAGCTGTCTTCTGTCAACCCAAGAGGCAGGAGAAAAGCCCAGTGATGGTGAAAACAAGCATATAAATCACCGAACAAATAAATGAAATACATTATAAACCAACAAGCACAGAAAACAACACAAAGCATGATTGCTACTGAGAATCTGCAGATGTTTCCATAGACTCTGTACACACATGGCATTTCACTAGTATAAGCTGAGATTATAACAGCTAATATAACAGCTGCAGAGGACTTGCAGAGTTTAGGGCCTGTCCCAAAACCCACAGGTGCAGTCCATACAGACCACCTCCCTGTTTACATGAAGATGTGTGAAGAACTTCTACGACCCGATGGGACACAAACTGATTTATTTACACATTTAGATTTTCAACACTTTACTCTTTAAAATAAACCGAGAAATGTCTGTCCGGTAGTCCATGAGTGACAGGCAAGGAAATTGAATAGTGGTGCTATTAAGCAGTGATAAAAAGCCATTGCAATTGTTTTACAAAATCTCTGAAATGTGAAATACCTTACATTTTACTACCAAATTATAATACCCAATTAATTAAAATTAGACTGGAAAGTTTCAATGATTTCAGGGTACGCATATTCCTGAACATGATGCATGATGGGACACCACTCCAGTGCAGTATTAGCGAGAGAGTGGGTGTAGTGTGTGTCAAGGCATTATTCAGAGCCTGGACCGTCTTGTGCTCTCAAGTGTGGGAACTGAGACTGGCTTTTATTTGACACAAATGTACGGTTAAAGGGATGGTTCAACCAAAAATTTAAATTCTGTCATTAGTTCCTCACCCTCATGTCTTTCCAAACCCGTAAGACCTTCGTTCATCTTTGTAACACAAACTAAGATATCTCTGATGCAATCCGAGAGCTCTCCGACTCTCCATATACAGCATCACAACTGTAATGTTCTCAGGTCCAGATACGTAGCAAGGACATCGGTAACAGTCCATGTGACATCAGGGGTTCAACCGTAATTTTATGAAGCTACGAGAATACTTTTTGTGCGCAAAGAAAACAATAACAACAATTCATTCACTTCTTCTCCTCGAGTTACCATCTTCCACCGTTTTGGGTAAAGCATGGGTATGGATTGTGATACTCTCCAAAACGGCAGTAACTCGGAGGAGAAGAATTGTTGAATAAAGTCGTTATTTTTGTTTTCTTTGCACACAAAAAGTATTCTCGTAGTTTTGTTAAATTACGGTTGAACCCTGATGTCACATGGACTGTTACCGATGTCCTTGTTATGTTTCTGGGTCTGGGAACATGGCAGTTGCATTGCTGTCTATGCAGGATCAGAGAGCTCTCAGAAGGCATCAAAAATATCTTAATGTGTGTTCCGAAGATGAACGAAGATCTTACGGGTTTGGAACGGCATGAGGGTGAGTAATTAATGACAGAATTTTCATTTTTGGGTGAACTAACCCTTTAAGCCGACCTGGGCTTTACTGCAGGAGCTACTGACTGACTGAACCTGTGCTGACCTCAGTAGAGCCGGACAGAAAGAGTCTTTTAGGCTACAGCTGATTTCCCTGGGCTCTCATCGTCCATCTGTGGCAGCGGAGGCGTCTGGTTCTGGTCTGTAGGAGCGTAGAAGAGCTCCAGAGGCTTGCAGAGCTTCCAGAACTTCTGGTTGACCAGCTCCAGCGTCAGCGAGCCGTTCAGTGTCTGAAAGACAGAGAGGATGAGGACAGGGCAAGGCAGCCTGGGATTGCTCTGACCGTAGCAGCGCTTAGACTCACGGTGAACTGTCCGGCCGCTGTGCTGATGTAGATGGTGAACTGCTTCTCGCTGACTTGCCGCAGAGCTCCCTCCGGGGCGTCGCTCGAACCCTCCTCCAGAGCCACGCGCAGAGCCAGGTACTTCGACAGGTGGTCCACCGTGGCTTTGGCTGTGGTTTTGACGTATCTGTGAGCAGAAGGGAGAAAGGTACATTCCCATCCGTAAAGCTTTAGGAGTGACTGATGCGTGTTAAATCAGGTACTGACATGTTCTCAGATCTCATCCTGGCCTTAAAGTGGGTAGCTAAATGTGATATATCTGTTATGACAACTCTCAGAGGGACTGGCATGGTAATGTACATCACAATGTTATATGTGACCCTGGACCACAAAACCAGTCATAATGGTCAAATTTTCGAAATTGAATGCTGAATAAATAATCTTTCCATTGATGTATGGTTTGTTATGATAGGACAATATTTGTCTGAGATACAACTATTTGAAAATCTGGAATCTGAGGGTGCAAAAAAATCAAAATATTGAGAAAATCTCCTTTAAAGTTGTTCAAATGAAGTTCTTAGCAATGCATATTACTAATCAAAAATGAAGTTTTGATATATTTACAGTAGGAAATGTACTAAATATCTTCATGGAACATGATCTTTACTTAATATCCTCATGATTTTTGGCATAAAAGAATCATCAATAATTTTGACCCATACAATATGTTCTTGGCTATTGCTACAAATACAATCCAGCGACTTAAGACTGCTTTTGTGCTCCAGGGTCACACATTTGGTCTTGGAGGAATAGATCTGCTACGCTGTTGCTACTGCTGAAATACATCCACAACATGCTGCTGTGAGCATGTAAGAAATACTGCTGCTGCACATATAACATGAATAACCCCCATAGTGTACATGATCACCCCGTAGCAGAGCTATACAGGTGGAGGGTTTCTGGAGTGCACTGCAACTGCTACCACAAGCATTAGCCAAGTATTTGAATGTTGAGCAGCGAGCTCATTGGCTACCGATACAGGAGAGAACCAATCAGCGGTGACATGTGATGAAGTCATTATGTCATACTGAGTTAGATCTATCGGACTGCACCATCTAGAGTTTCATGCCAGAACTTTGTATTTCAGCATTACTATGCTCTGTCAATTTATTGATTGATTGATTGATTAACTTTATTAATCCCAAAGGGAAATTCACATGTCAATTTATCCTGTAAAGACATGCTTTAAAGTTATCCTACAGCACTGAAGAATCAGCCTCAGTCACAGTTTGCTCATGCAGGGTTTGTGAAGGTAACTTTATGACTTTTATAAGGCCTTTTTAAGACCAAGTAAAGAAAGTTTAAGGAATAAATCGAATAGAAAACAATACACCAATATGGTCTCTAATGTCCTGTGTTAGCAACACTTCCAAGTAAAAATACAACTTCCAACAGATTGCCAGTAATTCAGAATTTATTTTACAAAAGAAAAAAAGAAAATAAGAAAAACAAAATAGCTTAAGGCTTGAATAGCTCTGCTTCCAACCACCAGAATGTGGAAATGACCTCACTGTACCTCAGTAATTTGTCTTGTTTTCCAGAGGAACATGTCTAAAGATTCTTAAATCAAGATACATTTACTGGAGAATAGGGATGTAACGATTCACTCAACTCACGATTCAATTCGATTCGCGATTTCACGATTCAATTTTCTCATGATTTTCAAAATGAGGCTGAAGACAAAACAGAGCTGCGCTTATGAACATTACTTTAATATGCATCGTTCAGAGGCAAGATGAAAAGAAAATACCACAAACTATTCTAAAGACAGTCCGCTCTGATTTAAGACTGTTTTAAAGTGATGGTTGATTGTGATTTCACTTTTTTAACGTTAGTTTTTAATGTTGCTGTTTGAGCATAAACAATATCCACAAAGTTACGACGCTGAACGTTCAATGCAAACTGAGATATTGTCTTTTAAAATGATGGCAGTTTAATGCATACAATTACGGCTCATAGGAACTACGAGCTACTTCCCAGGTTGGTGACATCACAAACCCTGAAATTAAAACACTGCATTTTAATCATCATCCAAACAAAGATGCAGCATGAGCAGTTTTTAATCTAAATTAGACAGTATAATTTAGAAATTTGAAGCAAAAACAGAATGGTCTGACTTTAGTTTTGTGAAACTACATAAAACATATCTGAAGGAAGCAGCAGACGAGCTAAATAAGAGTCACTCTCTGCCAGCAGGTGGTGCTTATGAACAGCAATGATAGTGTTTCCTTGATTACCGCTGCAAACAAAGCAGAGCTGAACTTACAGTGCCTTGCAAAAATATTCATACCCCTTCATTTTGTTTTCCCGTTTTATGTTGCTGCCTTGTTAAACTGCTTTAAATTACTTTTTTTTTTCCACATCAATCTACACTCCATACACTATAATGGTAGAGCGCAAAAAAAAAAAAGGGTTTTTAACATCTTCGCAAATTTATTAAAAATAAAAAAAAACTTAATTCCATTGCATAAGTACTCATACCCTTATCTGGGACAGTTGGAATTTAGCTCGGGAGCATTCATATTGCTTGTATGTTACTAGACTTTGAGTGAAGTTAGCCTGTGGGCAAATTCAATTGAATGGGTATGATTTGGAAAGGCACACACGTCTTAATAAAAGGTCTAACAGCTGAAAATGCATATCAGATAAAAAACCAAGCCCTCGGGTCAAAAGAACTGCCTGTAGAGCTCAGAAACAGGTTTGCGTCAAGCCACACATCTGGGGAAGAGTTCAGAAAAAAAATTCTGCTTCATTTAGGGTTCACAGCAGCATGTAGGATCTGTTACCCTTAATGGAAGAAGTTTGGAACAACCAGGACTCTTCATAGAGCTGTACTTCTGGCCAAACTGAGCAATTGATGGAGAAGGGCTTTAGTTAGAGTGGTGACGAAGAACCTGATGGTCACTCTAGTTGAGCTCCATGATCGTATGTGGAGATAGGAGAAACCTACAGAAGGACAAACATCACTGCAACACTCCACCAATCTGTGCTTTATGCTGGTGTGGCCAGATGCAATGCAATCCTCTCCTCAGTGAAGACACATGAAAACACACTTGGAATTTGCAGAAAAGCACCTAAAGGACCCTCAGACTGTGAGAAATAATATTATCTGGTCTGATGAACCTCAATTCTAAGCATCATGTTTGAAGGAAACCAGCTCTGCTCATCACTTGCAGAGTACCAACCCAAAGGTAAAGTGTGCTGGTAACAGCCTCATGCTGTGGAGCTGTTTTTCAGCGGCAGGGACTGAAGGACTCAGAGTAGAAGAAAAGTTCAATGAAAACCCAGTCATTCAGAACCTCAGACTGGGCAGAAGGTTCCCCTTCCAACAGGACACAGCAAGAGTGGCTTATAGACAACTCTGTGAATGTCCTTGAGTGGCCCAGCCACAGCCTGGACTAACCCAACCCTAATATATTTCTGGAGAAACCTGAAAATGTGCGTCTGCCCCCATCCAACCTGACAGAGCTTAAGAGGTGAAGAGGTGAGGAGAAGAATGGCAAATAATTGCCTAATTCTGATGAGCAAAGCTTGTCGCATCAAACAAAAAAGACTTGATGATTTAGCGCTAATCAAGGCTTTACTGACGAGATGCGCATGCAATATATCTCCCAGCCCTACTTCTGCAATGTACTTATTTCAGTTTTTTTATTTGTAATTGAATTTACAAACTTGTAGCAATTCTGTTTTTGCTTTGTCAATATGGTGTATGGAGTGTAGACTGATGTAGAAAAAATAATAATTTAAAGCAGTTAACATAAGGCAGCAACATAAAACGTGAAAAAAATGAAGGGGTATGAATACATTCGCAAGGCACTGTTTGAACAAAGCAGAGCTGCGTTTATGAACTCTACTATAATATGCATCGTTCAGAGGCAAGATGAAAAGAAAATAGCACGAAAACTTTTCTACAGTCAGTTCTCCTCAGAGATACATTCATATAAACTCCTACTCCAGTTGAATCGTCACATATTTGAATCGGTTTTCAACCGGCTAGCGTTTAATCGTTACATCCCTACTGCACCCCACAAACACAATCAAGCCTAGAAAAACAGCCGTCGAGCACCCCTTCAAGGGCTTGGTTAGTGTGAGGAAGGCCTGCTGTACCGTGTCTGGCTGTACTGTTGGCTGCTGACCAGCAGGGGGTGTGGGCAGAATATGAGCTCGATCTCGGAGCGCTGTGGAGCAGGAGTCTCGCCCCCGGAGTCGTCAGACGCTCTCGGAGCGTGGCTGGGGCCGGGCTCCGCGGCGCAGCCGGAGTCGTGCGAGACGTCGTCCTCGCCGCCGCTGAGCGTGGCGTTCTCGCTCTCCGCATGCAGCTTACGCACACGCTGAGCTCTGAGACACAGACCACAGAGAAGACCACTTCAGAAGCACTGAACTGACCACAGAGCGCTTACCTGCTTCACTTCTGAAGAGAGAGCTTACAAACATGTCTTACAGTTTCACAGTCGCTTGTGGACACATTTCTCAATACTAAAGTCACTTTTTCAAAACTCTTCCCACAGTTCTCCTAGCCACCTTTCAGCTCGACACAGCAGTTTGTTTCACATTCAAAACACTTGATTAACACCTCAAATAATGTCACTCTTTCATAACACTAGTAAACACACTTTATCACTCATAACACAACGACTTAAAACACTAACAACAGTTTTCCTCTGTAAAATGTCTTCACAAAACAAGAGTGACACTCTCTACTGTTTATAATACACTGTGGTATATCTTATATGCTAAATTATTCCTAAGTGTTCCCCTTTTGTATGGATGGTAATGGTAATGAGACTAACACTTGTGAAGATGTTCAGCTCCATGCAACTGCTTTGATAGTATTTGATTTTTTACATTCAGAGCATATTTCTGTATGATCTTGCTGTCGAAGTGTTGCACATTTCTGCCTTATACATTTTTGTACTGAGCTAGGTTTTGAACTCAAGTTTAAAACAGTATGTAAACGTGTGCAAATTGGCTTGTATAGTACATCAAGTTTTGCCGGTGTTTGTGTCAAAGTGAGAAAAGAATTAGACAGATGCCATCAATGAATGCATTTTGTGCCAAAGCAGTGATAAATGATTTACAGTTTAGCCCAGAGACAGATGTTGTGCTCGCTGTGTGAAGAGTTTTGGAAAAGTGATCCAAGTTTTGAGAAATGTGTCCAAGCGATCGTAAAAAACTGTTATTGTACAGCAAGGTGCAGAACGAAGGTAAACCCAGGTTAAAAAAGTACACTTCCATAATATACTTAAAGTGCTTTATTTTTGCACACTAATTGTGTATTAAATGCTTCTTTAGTACTTCTTAAGATCATCTAAGTGTACTCAACTGTGCTGTTTTGGGACACCATGAATATGCGCTAAAATGCACTTTTAACACATTATTGTCTCTGTATTTAAAACATGTATTTAGTCAGCACGTGTAGTACACTTGAACCCATATTTCATACACTAGAACACTCAAGTGTACAAAAAGTGCTGACATAAATACATTTTTAAATACTTTTTTTAAGACAATAGTGTGTTAAAAGTGCATTTTAGTTCATATTCATGGTGTCCCAAAATAGCACAGTTGAGTACACTTAGATGATTTTAAGTTTATCTTAAGAAGTACTGAAGAATCATTTTTAGTATATTAAGAACAAAATTATAGCGTAAAAATAGAGCAAAGTGCATTATGGAAGTGTACTTTTTTTAACCTGGGAAAAACGGTCACCAAAAACCCCTGACATCATAAGTGCATCTTAGAGTCAATGAATTCACTGCAAAAATGATTTTATTCCTTAGTATTTTTGTCTTGTTTTCTAGGATAAATATCTACAAATTCTTCCAGGATGCATTTACTTGACAAGTAAAATTAGTTAAGATATTATGTCTTGTTTTCTGAAAAATGATCAATTTTGTTCGTTTTTGTACAAATATCTGCCAATGGGGTAAAAAAAATCATCTTAATTCAAAAGCTAAACAAGATGATTTTTCTTACCCCACTGGCAGATATTTGTACAAAAACGAACAAAATTTATCATTTTTCAGAAAACAAGACATAATATCTTAACTAATTTTACTTGTCAAGTAAATGCATCCTGATTCATGAATTTGTAGATATTTATCCTAGAAAACAAGACAAAAATAATTTTTTGCAGTGAAACTATCAGCCCCTTCAGCACAGCGAGCCGAGGCCGAGGGCTGTGTTTGACCTGTGTCTGGCCTGCATGCGTAGCCCCTGCTCGATGCTGCTGCTCAGAGCCTCTCTGTTGTGCAGGCGGCTCAGCTGCTCCAGAACCTTGTCCTGATGCGCCTCGTACTCATCACGGCTCGGGTACATCTTAGAGATCAGGGCGTCGAAGTTAGGGTCGGCGCGCAGAGAGCGCTTGGACACCAGCTTCTTCCTGCAGGTGGGACACTCTTTATTCCTGCAGCAGAGAGAGAGAAGGGCAGCGCTGAGCGAGAGAGGTCTCGAGAGACTACAGGACTGAAGCCCTGGATCTGAGGCCTCACCCGGAGCGCAGAGCGGTCACGATGCACTGGGAGCAGAAGCGATGCAGACACTCTTTGGTGGTCATGGTGTTCTTCAGCATGTCCAGACAGATGGGACACATCAGCTCGCTGTGGAGGCTTCTGGGAGACACGGCGATCTCTGTGCTGTCCATGATGGCCTCCTGAAACAAGAGCGCACATATCGAGCTGATCTACACACTTACACACATCTCTAATACACCAATCCAGTGTTTGCAGACAGCGATGAGGTTTTATTTTGTGGGCGGAGCCTGTTTGGTGGCAGAAAATGACCGTTATAAAGTAGCAGTCTATGGAAGCCATGGAATAAAAGAATACAAAAGGTCATTTTGAGTTTATATTTCAAAATTATGGCTTTATTCTAGCAATTCCGAGATTATCTCTTACAATTCTGATAAGAAAAAACAACGGGTCAATCTCTCTTTTCCCCTCGGCTCAGAATCATGAGTTTATATCCAACACCTCTGCTTTTTTCCTCAAAATTGACAAAGTCACTGTTGTTGAGTTTGTGTGTGTGTGTGTGTGTGTGTGTGTGTGCATGTTTATGTGGATTATGAGGACACAAATTTATATAATGACATGGGTATGGCAGAGGTATTACAATATGAAGGTGGTTTATGAGGACACTGCCTATGTCCCCGTAATTCAAAAGGCTTAAATAACATACTAAATGGTGTTTTTTTGAAAATCTAAAGATGCACAAAGTCTCCTGTGAGGGCTAAGTTTAGGTGTAGGGTTGGTGTAGGGCAATAGCACACACAGTTTGTTCAGTATAAAAACCATTACGCCTATGGAGAGTCCCCATAAACCACAAAAACCAACATGTGTGTGTGTGTGTGTGTGTGTGTGAGAGAGTGTGCTATAGTGTGTGTACCTGTGGTGTTCGGTGGAGTTCGTACAAACTCAGCTCCCATGTCTTACTCAGGGTTTGAACACTGATTGGATTCGCCATCATGACTCACTGAGAACTGAAACAGAACACACACACACACACACACACACACACACACACACACTTCGTCAGATACTCACATTCACAACCTGAAATCCGTTTGAAACTAAACACGCACAAACATTCCTGGACGGAGTTCATGAAACAACCTTTACCACATAAACCCGTGTTTAACACATTTAATACACCAATGATCTGCATGTTTACATGGTAACGCTCCCTAAAACAACGACCACGGCTCCTTAAAGCACTACACTACAGCAGCGTTGTGTGATCCACTGAAGATCTGAGGAGAGAATAAAGAGCATCTCTCACTCGGGTTCAGACTGTCATCTGCTGCTCATCTTCCTCAGCACACGCCAGGAAACGTCCTACAATCCAAACATCCTCAAACCGGATGTTGTTGTCTGCGGAGTCACCCCTCACTTCCTGTCCGATGCACCCTGGCGATCAAGTGTAGAATTGCGCATGCGTGTTCCTATATTCATGTTTACAGCTTTTTTCAGCTGCTTACACACATTTTCAAAACTTTGCCTCTTTTTTTCAAAACTTTACACACAAATCCAAGAATTGCACACAAAATGCCTTTCAAGCACTGCATTCAAAATATCACAAACACACCTCAAAAGCAACACTTACGTTGCCATAATATTATATTGTTGGATATATACACACACAGTTCTTCAAAACTCTTCTTTCAGCAGCTCCTGACTGCATTTCTGTTCCAGACTGAAAGTGATTGGCAGAGAGATGCTGATAAATTCACAGTAAACACGAAAGCAAGATTGAAACCAAACTTCTCTGTGGTTGCGAATCAGTTTTACACCAAACACAATTAAAGAAGTAGATTGTTTGCATCCTTTGGTGCATTTCTCAGATCAGAATCCATGCTTCATCATCACATGTGCACATGATAACAGCAGTTGTGATTGCTCGGGTATATTCATGCTGATTATGCACGTTTGTCTGCGGTTTCCTACATTATCAGTTACTATTGTCATGTTGCTCAGAATGTATTATATAGTTCTCTGTGCAATAGTCTTACTCCTCGAAACATCTAGTCATCGTATAGGTCAGTACATGCTAAAGGCAAAATACATCTAGCTGTCATAAACTGTCAAGCACAGTTTTTTACACATTATTATTAGTCTTTTTGTAAATTTGGCATGAATTGTGCAAGTGAATCTTGACTTTCACTAATGAAGAGAATATAGCTCAGCCAAGGATGAAGCAGTTGTCTGAAATAGCTCGTACAGCGCTGCATGCAAACACAAAGCTCTGCCTAACCTTATTCCTGTTTGCCTTTCTCATTTCATTATTTTCACCTTTGTGCTTATATATCTTTTCCTTTATCTCAACGATGTTGTAATGTGTGTTGTTGCCAGACCACCAGTGTAATGTGAATCCCATCTCTCTCTTTCAATCAATATCCCACATACAGTCAAGTGTAATTTGTACTTTTGAAATGGATATATGGCATACATAAGAAGCGCAGCCTTCTGCATTTCAGTACAGTAACTGTTGTCATAGTTTACATCAGGAACTACAGATTTTGAGTAAGTTACAGGCTTTTGCAGGAAATCCATTGTGTGGTGCTGTTTGTACAAATAGTTTTGAGATATGAACATACTTCTTTGCAAATATTAAGGATGATTTGAGAAATGCACCAAAGTGACTGAGAAAAACTGTATAACTTGACCTTTGGCCTATTCTCAAGCCACGATTGGTTGGTGCTAAGTAAAGTGACGAGTGTTTGCACATTGATGGCTGAAACTCAAGCTCAAAATGACAAGTTGTGTTCGCAAAATGCTCCAACAATCACAAAACATGCAACATACAGCAAATACGTCCATCAAACACTGCAACTTGTGGTCAAATTAATTTATTCTTTCAATCAATCATTACACAATGGACAACAAAATACAAAACATGAATATGAAATTACACTGTTCAAACTCAGAAGTGGTTACTTATGGGTGGCAATATCTAAAAACCAATATAAATAGAACTTCACATTGGATGTTTTCCCTTGCAGTGTTGCAATGCACCAATGAAACTACCTTCTTGCATGGCAAATCCATCACCAGTCTTTCATTTAGTGCATCAAGAAATGTGTTGAGGCATTCTGTACTGAACTGATAGCTTGTATGCATCACTGGAGATGATGATACTGCCACCCCTCTGACCTGGCACTGCAACAGTGACCCTCTGCCCAATAAATCTCCTCACTTTCCACATGAATTCATTTGTGATGTGCAATGCATTGCAATACCAATAATAAAGCATATCAAAATTGACATGACGACAAACACATAAATGGGCCTGATGAAACATCTGCATTACTGTAGACACAGTTTGTTCTGCCAACAGAGCAATACAATACCCTGCCATGGTCTTTTACTCTCCTTCCATGTCTTTGGACTCTTTGATCCATACTTGCAAACAGCAGGACAGAGGTGGAATCTTTTGCAGAGGGATGAGGACTGACTGCTGACTGAAGAGTTGTGCAAATGAGTTTCACACAGGTGCATTAAAGATTCATAATTATGCAAGTACTTTCTATCAGCTGTGAATAGATGTTTCCCTTTTGTTCAACACAGTGTGAGCTCTTTCAGTGAGATCTGCGGTGACTGTTTCGACTAAGGGTGTGTAAAAGTGTTAAGGCATTTGAAAGAGAGACTTCTGCTGTGCTAAGAATGTGATGATGACGAGTGTGTCTTAGCAAATGAGAAAAACTGTAGTGTGGCATTTTGATTGGTTGTGTTTGAAAAAGGAAATCAAGTTACTTCCTTTTAGATTTGTGTGTGTTACAGAGAGAACTGTGTGTTGTGTTTTGCAGAAAGTGTTTCATGTCAAAGGCTGAGAATGAGTGGTTTTGCAGATTTGGTGTGTGCTTCTGCTGTGTGAGAGTCAGCTTTCAGAGCTGTGACAAGGAAACATCCAGTGTGCAAGCAGATGAAAAACACTGTAACACATGACATCCATATTTTCTGTTTGTCGTACGCTATAATACTAACACTGCAGATTATTATTTTGTCTTGAAACGTTGCTCGTGAGGCATTGACTCTGTCAGACACGAGATGTGTGAAGATGAAAGAAAACCCGAGGCTGGACTGTCTGAGCAAAACTGACTTTATTGCTTGAAGTAGCTAGTCTTCTTGCTATGCTATTATTGCTTTATTTATTTATTTTTCACAAATAATCCCCTTTCACAAATAAAGTGTGTGAGTGTGTTATAGTGTGTGTGTGTGTGTGTGTATCTGTGTGTGTATGTGTGTGTGTGAGAGAGAGTGTGAGTGTGTGTGTGTGTGTGTGTGTGTGTGTATGTGTGTGTGTTATAGTGTGTGTGTGTGTGTGTGTGTGTGAATGTTATAGTGTGAGTGTGTGTGTGAGAGAGAGTGTGAGTGTGTGTGTGTGTGTGTGTGTGAGAGAGAGAGAGTGTGTGTGTGTGTGTGTGTGCGTGTGTGTGCGAGTGTGTTATAGTGTGTGTGTATGAGTGACCAAGCATGTGTGCTGTGTCCATGCAAATGTGTGAGTGTGCATATTGCGTGCACCTCCATGAGTAAGGATTAGCGTGTGTGTGAGCAGGATTAACCTCAGTGTGTGTTCAGCAGTGATTAGTCTGGTCAGTTGAGCTGTTGTGTATTCACTCAGGCCATTAGCATATTAATGCGCTTCTCTCTTGATCTCTCTCTCTCTCCCTCTTTCTTTCTTTCTTTCTTTCTTTCTGCTGTTCTGCTTTTTCAGTTCCATCTGCACAGATAGATTGTCACACTATACTTCTGATTTGAGTCAGTTTTTTCTTTTGAATTTTCAGAGCTTCAGCTCATATCAACACCCTTTCACTTCATCTTTAAATATATCATTTTCAGTTAATATCCTTCTTTCTCCCTCTAATGACAAACGCTTAGTCAAAGCAAAACAGAACTGCCCGGAGGTTGCTCTTTTACTGTGTAGGAGACTTAATTGAGTTAGTTATGGCTCATTTAATCATCAGTTTTGTCTTAGAGGTTTCCCAAAATCTGGTTAAGATGAATAAAAACAAAATACACAAGCAAGGAGAAAATTAGTAGCACAGCACTGAATGAACGTCTGTTGCTGTCTCTTCAGAAACCCTATAGAGCAGGATTCATCAGCTTTGAAACTTGTAATTATCAAACAACATTTGTGTGATTTTTTTATTTATTTTATTTTACAGAAATTAGGAGTGAAACATAGATTAAAATAATTAGAATTAATATATAAAAAATGAGTTTGGGAGGGAATTCAAATAAGAAACATTGCCTGATAAATAAACACTTTTTAGTTGTTTTAGCATATTTCAAAGCTTGTTTAGTCTTATTTTAATTCATTTTAGGTTACACTTTATTTTGATAGTCCACTTTAGACATTCTACTAACTATAAGTAACTTTATTAACTACATGTCAGCTAATTCTCATTAATTTGCAACTACATGTCTACTAACTCTCAGTAGGTTAGGTTTAGGGTTAGTAGAGTAAGTTGACACATACTTGCAAAGTTTCTGATAGTCAGTATGTTGTATGTTGTGGACCCATCAAAATAAAGTGTTAGAAGATATGAAGCAGACAGTCTACTAATACTCTAATGACTGCTAGTAGACATGTAGTTGCAAAGTTACTTACTGTTAGTAGAATGTCTAAAGTGGACGATCGAAATAAAGTGTTACCTAATTTGAAGATCTCCCAGTGGCTCCTGAAGCAATGGATCCACTGAGCTAGAGGACGCACATCTCAAAGAAACAACTGAGGTACAAGTTCCTTTTTTTCCCCATTTAATCTCACTGGTCATTACAAGCAAAGCATGCCTAAACTAAATAAACATGTGAGACAAAGTCACCTTAATATCTGAATAATCTGAAGACTGGAGAGCAAAATGAACCAAATCACCAGAACTGAGCTTTGAAGGACCACAAACCCTTAGATCAGAGGTCAGCTCCTGGAGGACCACAGCTCTACAGAGTTCAGCTCAACTCAAACCTGCTTCTAACGTTTCTAGAGATCCTGAAGAGCTTGCTCAGCTGGATCAGGTGTGCTAGATTAGGGCTGGAGCTAAACTGTGCAGAGCTGTGTTTGAGACCAGTGCTTTAGATGGTCCACTCTGGAGATGAGAGGGACGGTCAGGAGCGTGATGTCCATCCACAACTCCTGCTTTATACAAGCACAAGAATTGCGTTTGGACAATCAGCACCAGACGGTCAATATCAGACCAGACACATGAACTGAGAAGAGCAGAGAGGAGCAGAAGAGAAGCAGCAGTCTGAGGTTCCTGCTGTGTTGGGCTCTTAATGAGCGAAGGCCGGACACAATAGTCAGCGGTGAGAGGGTCAGCGCTCCGGGCAGCTGTGCGTCACAATAGGATCCTCGTGGCCTAAACGATCAAAGCACACAGCTTCAGATAATAGCAGCGGCCGACGACAGCCTCTTAACACATAACTCACACAGCCACACAAAAGACCTGACATGCATCAAACCATTCACTTTCTCTGGCTTCCACAGGCTGTACATATGCTCCAGTCTCCAGTCTGCTTCAGAAAACCCAAACGCATTGATTTGTCCCTCTCTTCTCACTGGAAAGAGAGTTAATTTCCTCAGACTCTCAGTCAAGAGCCGCTTTCTTAAACAACTTATGATGGAGCTTCATCACAGCATCTATAGCTGTTCAATTTGGTCAAAAGGTAAAAGTTAAATGGTTGCAAACTATTTATTTTAGCTACATTTAAGTAAAATTAAAAAAAAAAAAAATTGAAAGTTAGTCAACTAAATTTGCTTATGGCTAAAATAAATTGATTGCAACCACTTACCTTAAAAAATTTAATAAATTCAATGAATAATTTTTGTCAGTGCGTGATCTGTGCCTGCGAAACTCCAGATAAAAATGCCCACATTATTCATTTCCCCCATATCCTGTGCAGAAGATGCGCCAAACGTCTCCAGATCCCACCTGCTAATAACAAACACAAACAATTCCTGCTATTTGAGATGACTTTACATCAAACCCGAAGAAAACAATCTGAACGAGATCTGCTTCTTCCACATAAAGAGCTCCAGAAGAGATCTCCAAATCAGCAATCATCTCAACACAAACTCAAAGATTTCTCATTCAGTTCCCACACTTCCTAGCTCTGCCGGTTAGCCGCTGACCCCTCTCTCTCTCTGAAGGATGTCCAGTAAAGCGCGATGAGCTATTCCTCAGAGAAAGCCTGTTAGGAGCGAGTCCTCTCCTCCGATCTGATCCGCTCCGATCCAGCTCTGTTCCCTCCTCACGCGTTCCTCACATTTTGTGTCCCTTCTCTGGAGTTTCCCCTCCTCTTTCCCCCCTTCCTCCCTCCTAACCTCCTTTTCTTCTGTGCCCCTCATTTTATGCAGGACTGGGGTTTCCTAAGAGACTGGAGCTCAATGGAGAAAATCTCCAGCCACACAATGAAGAGAGAGAGCGAGGGAGCGACGGAGATACAGACGCAGAGCTGAGTGTTTGTCAGGTTTGGAGAATCTGAAGAATAAAGCTCAGGCTGTGTACAGTACTTCTCACCTACGAGGGTCAAAGGGCAGCGAATCTCTCTGTAAAGGCTGGACGTGTGTGTTTGGACAGCACAAGGTTTTCTTCAGCGGACCTCGAGGGCCATAAACTAAGAAAGTGTTTAGACTCAGACTCTCGTGTTGATTCAGTCGCTGATGTGAGAGCCAATCATGAGCTCAAGCGCCAGCGTTTCTCTCTGTCTGTCGTATCCTTCATGATTGTCTGAATGCACATTTGAAGCAAAGAAAACATACTTCCTAATATATGAATGATAAATATATTACATCATATTAAAAAATTATTAAAAAATCATAAATACATAAAAGATTTTATGTAAACTGTAAGACTGTATTCTCCTCTCATTCAAATTGAATGAGCAGTACATGGGACATAGCAAAATAACACACATCCTCTTACACAAAACTAAAACAAATCTAGAAAATGTATCTAAAGAGCCAAGTAATGCTTTTGTTATGAATATAAAACCTTAGCTTAATATAACACACCTTTTCATAGTCATTTTTATGTGAAGTTATCATGGCAAATGAATTATTTATGTGCAAGACACCAGAAGGCACCCTACAGTGATATTGACCCATATATTCTTTCGTCTTTTGGATGAGACGTTAAACCGAGGTCCAGACTCTCTGTGGTCATTAAAAATCCCATGGCACTTCTCGTAAAGAGTAGGGGTGTAACCCCGGTGTCCTGGCCAACTTCCCTCTACTGGCCCTTGTCTATCATGGCCTCCTAATAATCCCCATCCACTTGATTGGCTCTCTCTCTCTCTCCTCTCCACCTGTAGCTGGTGTGTGGTGAGCGCACTGGTGCTGTTGTGCTGTGGCTGCCGTCACATCATCCAAGTGGATGCTGCACACTGGTGGTGGTTGAGGAGAGACCCCCCACATGATTGTAAAGCGCTTTGGGTGTACAGCAATACACAATAAAGCGCTATATAAATGCATCATTCATTCATATTAAGACATAAGGAATTGACCAAATCCAACTGAACAGACAGAACTATAAATACACAGGTAAATCATAGATAACGAGACCAACATGGCTGGACAAGAATTAACTGATGATTACATTTAACAAGGACAGGAAACAAACCAAATAAGGAAACATTAGGCGGGAACACATGACAAGACACGACAGAACCCTGACAAGCATAAGCACTCATTATAAAGCACTCAGTGGGCATCTATCACTGTGCTGGAAAGTGCACAGCCATTACTTTTGAAAGAAAGTAACATATCATCTAATGATGTTTGGCCATACAACATTAAACAGATCTCCCCCTATATTAATACTGAGAAACAAATAGCACGTAGAATAACACTTCATTTTAAAACTGTAACTCTCCTTTAACAGTCAGAAGCAAAGCATGCTGGGAACTAGAGATCTGCTGTAACTCATTCAGTGAATGTGTGTATATGTGTGTAAACATACATTCACATTTATATGAGAACATCTATATGCAATATACACTCAGTAAAGGATCAAACTTTCTGAACATCAGATGTATTTTTCTCTTCATTTCTAAATATATTTGTATGCATCAATATATAGCCACACATGGTCAATGCATATATAGCTGTATATTGAAAAATATAAGCACTAGTTTCCCATATATGGAAATGTATTATGTAATATTTCACATTATAGTTTACAGTGTATTTTTATTCCGTAAGGGACAGCATCTTCAGATCTTGTTGTGTATGTTTCTAGCGTTAGGCTCACTTCAGAATGGCCTCGTGATTTATCACATTTACACTCTGCACAAAAATGATCAAAACTGTGTTAGTCTTTGCTTAAAAGAAGCAAGAAGAAGCCCCATTGGCAAATATGCATGCTTCTTTTAAGCAAACTAAATTTTTTATTTTTTTTTTTTTATTTTTTTTTTTTAGAAAACAAGACAAAAATATTTAGACAGAAAATAATTTTTTGCAGTGCAGAAATACTATAATGTTATGGTATTCCTTACTACGGTTGAAAATGAGGTACACATTTTGGTTACGTCATCCACCTCTCAGGCAGCAATACATAAGCCTTTCTGTCAAATCTGTGTTTGAGTCTCCAACTTCTAAACATTGTTTTATCACAGAAGTGGATGTGTGTTCCTCGCAGACTGGTCAGATCACACGATCGGAGGCGCTGCAGTGAGGAGCGTTTGGCAGATCTCCGCTGAATAAAGTTATTTCCATCTGTTACGGTGATGGCTGTACAAAACGGTGTGGCGTGGGAACGAGTCCAGGGGCCAGGAGTGAGGGTCAGGAGGTCAGGGGTCATAGCCAGCTGGACGGCACAGGGTGTGAAAGCTGGAGGCGGAGCCGCTGGACGTTAACATTGAACCGAGGGGCTGCCGTGTGAAAGAAAGGGGCCCGCTGACCACCTCTGTGAGAGCCGCAGCGGCACGATCGAGCGCAGAGAGAAGATTTCCATTAAAACATCAATCACAGACCAACGCCACGACAATTGCACTTTAATCAGATTGAGCAGAAAATGAGGGAGATGTACTGCGTGTGTGTGTGTGTGTGTGTGTGTGTGTGTGTGTGGGGCGATGTTGTCTTCTCTCACATGTCATGGATTTAAACTTCCAACATTTGATTACATAATGACACACACTGGATCATTGTGAATAAAAACAGAGAAAATAGGCCTGAGCCTTTACTTTGAATGTGAAAATAACATCTTGTTTTTTGTTCTTTTTAGATGGTGCTTTGTTTAGGCTTTGGAAATGTTGCATTATATGTTTCAATGGAGGCTTATTTTGCTCATTGTCCAAAGAGATCTTACGTAAATTTCTTCACTTTAAAACCTTAGACAGCCAAGTGATGCAACAAAGGTTTCCTTATACCCTAATAAACCGTCTGTACTTTATAACTCTGACCTCTTAACTGAGTCATGATATGAGTATGTTTCATCTTTCATAATCTCCCAGCGGCCGGCAGCTTCGTGTAGATTGTGCTTTGATCACTTTGGGCTGAGAAAGAGGATAAGTAGATATCACTATAAGAGTAAAAGGTGTGTTATTTTTGGTCCGTGTAGATTCAGACGTGTGTTTGGCGTCCGCTGCTGGATCCGGTGGGCAGCAATAGGATTACAGGCGGCCGGCCTCGCTCCCTGTGACACCTTTTGTGCATCTTCAGCAACACTATTCACACCCGAAGCTCACGGACAAAAGAGCTGCGAGCATCATGGGTAATCTACAGACAAGCTTAACACTAAAGACAGATATGCTCAGAGCAGCCTCGACGGTGGCATCTCAATCATCTCCTCTGATTCACGGCCCGTCGTGCGCCGCTTGACACTGATTCCCGTAAAAGCAGGATCTATTTCTTTAATTCACCAAAGAATTATGGTTGATGTGAATGTGAGTTGAACCAGTGTTTAAATGAGTGGTTTCCAGCTGTGTTCCTCCATCAAACACCTCATCAGCTCATCAGAGACTCCAGGACCTGAGACAATGAAGACAAGCATAATGTGCAGACAACAGATAAATACAGTGCAAAAGCTGGTCACTGGGGCAGGACCCAAGAGTATTTTACTTACCCCACTGGTAGATAATTGTACTTATTTTTAGCAAAATGCTAAATATATATATATATGTATATATATTATAGCTGACCTAGTTTTCCATCTATGTCTGATTGTCCGATTGTCTGATTGTTGGTTCAGGTGTGTCTTGTTAATTATCTTCATTTACCAATGTATTTAAGTTGTGTTCAGTCTTGTGTTCCCTTGTCCGGTCTGCTTGGTCCATATGTGTGTTTCCAGGATTTGCCCAATCATGGATTATTAATGACTATTTGCATTGTTCTTCGTCTTCTTCCTGCATTTCGTTTCACCATAGCTGTGACAGTAAGTTTTTTTTTTTTTGTAGTACTCAAGTTACTAGACTGAAAAAAACAAAACCGATATTGTCTTGCACATAACATAATAACCACAGTGAATAGCTGTCCAAGCTGAATTAAGTGCTATGTGCATACCTAAAAATGCATTTGGACAACTAAATAAAAATAAATATCTCAACATTTCCATCTTTAGAAGTCCATGCTGTTAGAACCGTTCAGATATACAGTACAAATGCAGTAAAATATTCTAATGGGAATCAGAATCAATTTTTTACTTTATTTTTTGAAGATTAGACAAAATGACAAAGGCACTTTTTCATTTTAATGAGGGAAAGAACTACAATCCCATTAAACATTGTGAAGGACATATCTGAATAAAATCAATGGATAAATAAAACAAATAGTGTCTTGAGGACACAGAGACA
The DNA here is from genome assembly GCF_936440315.1 of Barbus barbus. Taxonomy (NCBI): domain Eukaryota; kingdom Metazoa; phylum Chordata; class Actinopteri; order Cypriniformes; family Cyprinidae; genus Barbus; species Barbus barbus. The sequence continues at coordinate 937,984 of NC_136747.1, read as the reverse complement.
ATGATGTGTCTTTCTACTTATATTACATCATAAACAGCCTGTCTATCATCCTTTCAGTTCACTTTTTCATATACACACTCGGACACGTTTTATTAAATTGCATTTACAACTACTTCAGCAATTCTTCCTGCCTTGTTGGAGAGAAAACTAACAGCAGGTGGATCTGCCAGTCTTTCATGAAAGTCTTGAAAGTAAGTCTTGCGTAGATGTCCAAACATCAGTTCTGCTACTGGCCTGTTTGCGTCTTTAGCACAATGTTGTTTCAGATAACACATATAACATTACACGGTAACACTTTAGAATACTATTCCTTTGTTAATGAATAACTACACAGGAACAAGTGACTAATGCACTATTAAGAGTGTAGTAACTACTATTACCTAACAAGAAACTCTGATTAAATTATAGTAATAGTGCTCAGTTGAAACTGGTAGCTCACTATTAGCTAATCAATAACCACTATTTGTTCATATATCCTGGAGAACTACTGTATACAGGTTCATAATTAATGTGAATTATGCATAATGTATAGTTAATTCTAAAATGAAGATCACGGTAACCCACTAGTAATTATTTAAATGTTACCAAATCTAGCAAAATGAATTACTAACCAAAACCTTACAAAACTCTCAAAATCTTACAGTGATTTCAGTCGTTACTAGTCGTTAATAATTCCTTCTGAAAAATTTGGTAATACTTGAGTAATTACTAGTGGGTTACCATGACCTTTACTTTAGAATTAATTATACATTATATTATTCATATTAATTATGAACCTGTATACAGTAGTTATTAGGGAGGTATGAAAAAATAATAGTTACTGATTAGCTAATAGTGAACTACCACATTCAACTAAGAACTATCACTTACTAATTCATCAAGCAGAGTTTCTTGTTAGTTACTAGTAGCTGATGGAACAGTATTCTAAAGTGTTACCCATTAAACTAATATTTTTCACCAGGTGAGATATGTGTTATTAAAAAGTCAAAACCCTTTCATGGTGTCATTGCTAACCATCGGTCTGTGAACATTTGCAGTGCTTGTAGAGGTTCGTTATTATTATAATTGATGTTTGTGTGCACTTATCCACACTTCAAACATCCCCGGAGGATGCTTCAGACATACTCTTTTCAACACTCTGTGCTTTGGGACACACATATTCTAATCTCACATACTATTGAGGACAGATAGTATGCACACAGCGATTCTGTTCCATCCTTCATAGTGCTCCATGAGAGGAACTGACACTACAGAGTCATTCTGCCAGGATTTGCTTGTTTCTCCTCTGGGGATTTTATTTGCAGTAATGCAATTTCGTAGTAATGTAGTATTTTACCTGCACTTCCACTGTTAAACATGATTATTTGATTAACAAAAACACATAAAGATTAAATTACTCCTGCCGCCTGCCGCTCACAGTCTGGTCAGTTATAAGCTCTTTAAAGCCTCTTGCTGTAGTATGGCCAACAGCTCTTCTGTGTTGCTTCACTGTGTATAAAGACTGGCAGAAGAGTTAAGCGCAGGAGAACGTTTAGATTAAACTAAAGAGCATTTATTGGGTTGTTTTGCGGCCTGAAGAAGAGCGGAGCGTGTGATTCTGAGACGGCTGGTCACCTTGAACTCCAGCGCTCATCTGCAGGACAAGGAGAGGCCAGCGGGTCGAGGGTCACGGGGAACCGGGCAGATGCTCAGTATGCAGATGGCTGTGATCGAATGGATCGGCGCTCTGATTAGCATCAGGACAATGGCGTCTCCCGTCTGTGGCTCCGGGGTCAGAGGAGAGGAGCCCTGAACTTGAAGGAGAAGATCTTTCTGAAAACCAGCCAGACCGGACGGCAGGATGATTGATTGGACGTGTCTGTCACTGACTACAAAAGTCATCAGAAGCGTTTGGCTCTGGTGGCAGATGAGGTTGTGCTCCAGCGCACACATGCACACTCTCTACAGACAGAATCTGATTCCAGTAGAGCTTGACCTGAAGCTGCTTAGCTTCTCCACCAGACTGTACCTTCTGTTCTGTGGGAGTGATTATTCTCATCTGGCCTTTCTGGACAATAAAATGAAACCGAAACCTGTTGTTTTAAACTATATTCACCACCTCTGAGTTTGAACAGAGTAATTTCATACTGATAGCTGTGTTTTGTTGTCCATTGTGTAATGATTGATTGAAAGAATAAATGAATTTGACCACAAGTTGTGGCGTTTGATGGACGTTTTTGCTTATGTTGCATGTTTTGTGAGTGTTGGAGCATTTTGCGAGTGAGCTTCAGTTTCAGCTGATGTGTGAACAGTTTTGAAAATGTGCTGTCTGAGTGGACAAATATGTTTAAGCAATCGAGAAAAACTGTGACACTTTACACCTGGAGCCATATTGAGACCCGAATATCTCTGGAACAGAACCATACAAGGCCTTCAAATTAAGATGCCAAAAGGAAAGTTTAAGATCCAGAGTCTAAAAGGGCATTAAGGTATCTTTAATACTTCTTGTGTTACAGGAATGCAAACTTTGGAGAACTTAAAAAGTGCCTTTTTCCCATTTTTGAATGATCACCATTGTCATATAATGCAAACATATTGCCAAAGTCATCCGATTTTACAAACAGACCTACCAATCTCTGTGTAGAAATAACATCATGATGCTAAAGTCATTTTTACCCCCTGTAATTTGGCTCCAAATCGCAGGTGAAAGTTGAGTAATAGTGCATTACTCAGTAAATATACATCTGTGACATTTAATATTTTGACTTTCCTCACTATATATGTTTATTGTTCTTCAGAAAAATATTTTGACTAGATTACAAATTTGAGCTGGGGAAGTTTCTGAAATGTGGTTGATTTGACACAGAATGCCCCTACAGAGTTTATGTGTATAAGGCAGATCATACATTTTTGGGAGTAGTCGTGATCAGAGCCTTTCATCCAAAGCAATTTACAGAAACACCAACAGCAACCTTGGAGCCTCTTTTTGTTTAAATTATGTCTTCTGACTTATAGGAGAAAGATTTGAGATGTTAAATTCAATAAATTCAGTTTAATGTTAATATTCAGTAATGCCATCAATTTTACGGTGGATGAGAACAAAACCTGAACTGAGCTGATTAATGGCACTATTGTCTTCTGCTTTATAGCTGAATCAACATACTTCATAACTGATGGATTTTGCAACACTGACACTGTTATTGAGCTGAACTGAGTCGACACTGACCTGACTGGAGATGAATGACGACACTACTGTCTTCAGTATTAGCAGAATTTAACTAAGGAATGAATTTACACTGTTATTATGCTGAAGAGCAGTGTTGGGAAGTAACTAGCTACATGTAAATTACACAATTTAATTAAAAAATAAATGTAATTGTAATCAGTCACAGTTACTTGGAAAAATGTGTAATTAAATTACAGTTACATATATGAAAATGTTTTACATTAACTTTGTAACTCCATGTCAACTAGCAGTCATTAGAGTATTAGTAGTGTGGCGGGGTGGAAGGAACACAAGAAAACGTGAGCTTAAAGTTAAAGCCCCGGAGGGTGGTTTATTTACAAAGTGTGTTGTGAAGGCGTGGAGATCGGTGAAGACGCGTGGGTTGTGCTTTTCGGTGCTTTCTCGTGGTGCGGTGGACCGGCGTGGTGCTCTGAGGCTGGCTGGGTCGCCTACACACTCGTTTCTGCAAGGGAACAGAGAGGAAGCAGTCATTATCAGCGTGTCTTCTGGAGGCGAAGCTCACCTGGGGCTTATCTGGCCGTGGCCTAATGGGGAACAGGTGCGGCCGCTTCAGCCGTAATGAGCGGGTGCAGGTGTTCCTCTTGCGTTTCCAGGGCAACGCTGACGATTGCTCGGGACGCTCGTCACACAGCGGCTAGAGAGGAGAGGTTAGGGATAAAACAGAAGTTAGGGTAGTACCCCGCCAACCCTAAGAAAGCTCGTACCTGAGTTTTGGTGCGGGGCCTCGGTGCGGTGCGGATGGCCTCGACTTTCTTATCCTGTGGTCGGATGAGGCCCCGCCCCACTTGATACCCCAGGTACTTGGTCTTGAAATAGGCTAGATGGCATTTAGCAGGGTTGGCGGTGAGCCCAGCCCGCCAGAGCTCCATCAGCACCCTCCGCAGACGGTCTAGATGGTCCTCCCAACGCTCCGAGTGTATCACCACATCATCCAGGTACGCAGCGGCGTAGTGCCCCGTGAAGGCCAAAGGGAAGGGTCCAATACTGCCAGTGGCCACTCGGGGTGGAGAACGCGGTCTTTTCGGTAAGGGGCACTTGCCAATACCCCTTTCTCAGGTCCAGGGTGGTGATATAACGAGCCCTTCCTAGACGATCCAACAACTCATCCACCCAGGGCATTGGGTAACCGTCGAATGCCGATACTTCGTTGAGGCGTCTGAAGTCATTGCAAAAGCGGAGGGTGCCGTCCGGTTTGGGCACAAGGACAATGGGGCTCGACCACGGGCTGCGGGACGGCTCTATCACCCCTAACCTCAGCATGTGCTGGACCTCATCCTCAATAGCCTGCCGACGTGCCTCAGGGATGCGGTAGGGCCGTTGCTTCACCACCACTCCTGGGGGCATCCGGATGTCGTGTTGCAGGACATGGGTGCGGCCTGGCACCGGGGAGAACACATCGGAGAACTGACCGACCAGGTGCTGGAGTTCCGTCTTCTGCACAGCCGAGAGTTCCGGGTTGGTGTCGACCAGAACGGGATCCACGGTGGTTAGGGTTACAGTCTGTTCGCTGGTCCCCACCCACTTCTTCAACAAGTTGACGTGATAGAGCTGTACCGTTTTACGCTTACCTGGCTGGCGGATCCGATAGGTGACAGGACCAACTCGTTCGACCACGGTGTAGGGGCCTTGCCAGGTGGCCAGGAATTTGCAAGCGGAGGTGGGGACCAGCACCATTACCCGGTCCTCCGCCTGGAACTCTCGGGGCTGCGCTGGCCTGTCATAGTGGCGTTGTTGGGCCTGCTGTGCCTTGGCCATATGTTCGCGCACTAGAGGGGTGACTCGGTCGATCCTCTACCGCATCTTGTTGACGTGCTCCACCAGGGACCGGTGTGGGGTGGGCTGTTGGTTTTCCTCATGCTTCTTTGGCCACGTCTAACAGGCCCCAGGGTTGCCGTCCAAAGAGCAGCTCAAAAGGGGTGAAGCCGGTGGAGGCCTGCGGCACTTCCCGTATACCAAACAGCATGTAGGGGAGCATGTGATCCCAGTCTCTTCGGTCTTCGGCTGCCACCCGCCGCAACATCTGCTTTAACGTCTGGTTGAACCGCTCCACTAAACCATCCGTCTGGGGGTGGTATACGGAGGTGCGCAACTGCTTCACCCGGAGCAGGCGGCAGAGGTCGGCCATTATGCGGGACATGAAGGGGGTTCCCTGGTCGGTCAGGATCTCTGCCGGGATCCCCACCCGGCTAAACAGGAGGAACAGCTCGTGCGCGATGTTCTTGGCAGTCGCCTTCCTTAAGGGCACGGCTTCAGGATAGCAGGTGGCGTAGTCGTCGACGACTAAGATGTGTTCATGCCCCCGGGCCGTCTTTGGCAATGGCCCCACCAGATCCATCCCGATACGCTCGAAGGGGACCTCTATAATGGGCAGGGGAATGAGCGGAGAGGGGGGGTGGCGACTTTGGGGACGTTAGCTGACAGGTCAGGCAGGCCCTGCAGAACTGCTTAACCTCGGCCTCCAGGCCGGGCCAATGAAATCAATCCCGGATCCTTTGCACTGTATTTTGTGCGCCCAGGTGTCCCGCCGCTGGATGAGCATGAGCCAGTTGAATCACCGCTTGTGTCTGAGAGCGGGGCACCACGAGCAGGCGTTTTTCCTCCCCTCTCCGCTGAGCGACACAATACAACAGCCAGTTCTCCACGATGAAGTGGGGGAAGGGATGCGGCCCCGGCTGGCAGTCCTTTCCCTCTAACACTCGGACCTGTCGCCAACTATGTTTTAGACGCTCGTCGTCTCTCTGGGCCTGTCCAAACGAGCCCCCTCCCACAACCTGTTGGTACACATCAAAGTAGACGTTAGTATTATGGGAAGGGGACTAACCTTCTCGCCCACTGTCGGTGGCCAGGAGAACGGGACGGTGACGAGCTCCAGTCCGCGTTCGTCGTCCGTGGCGACCCCCTCTTGGGCTGGCAGACCGTGTCGAAGCAGCGAGTAAGGCATCGAGGCCGGGCCAATCTCTCCCCAGCAGAACGTCAACTGGCAGCTTCCGCATTATTCCCACCTCAACGGGCCAGGAGCCCGGGCTCGTGGAGATTATTATCCGCCGCATGGGGACTTCTCGGGTATCGCCGTGGACAAACGCAATGGGCAGTCTGGTCTTCGTCTCGCTGCGTGGCGAAAGGATTCTTGCATGCACCAGACTCACGGCGCTACCTGAGTTGAGGAGGGCTTGGTGGGGGCGGCCGTAGATTTTTACCTCAGCTTCCAGGGCTCCGCGAGGCAGCTCTTGATGTACTACACAGCCTGCCAGCCAAGGTTGCGGTGGAGAGGACGAAGAAGCGGTGGGCATGGTAACATCCTGAGGTCCAGGGGCCGCCGCTCTGTTCGCTGGACGAGAGGTGCCCTCCGGCATGCGTTGCTCCTGGCCCACCCTCCGGGGAAAAGGCGGACCTCGCTCCCCGGCATCCCGCTGTTGGGCCGCCTCAGCCAGCTCGATCGCCTCGACTAGTTCCAGAGTGGTGGCCGGGTTCCGCATTGCGACGGCCTGACGAAACGAGCGGGGTAGGGCTCGTAGGAGGCGACTGACGATGACTCGTTCCATTACCTTGGCGGCTGTTGGGGACCCCTCCAGTAGCCAGTGTTGGGCGAGACACGTGAGATCTGCTGCCTGCGACCGAGCGGGCTTCCGCGGCTGATACACCCAATCGTGGAATTGCTGTGCCGCACAAACATATGAGAGCCCCACTCGGGCAAGAATTTCCCGCTTCACCTCGGGGTAACGCGTTGCGGCGTCGGCCGGTAGGCTGAAGTACGCCCTCTGTGCTTCGCCGGGTAGGAGTGGGGCCAGCGCGCTCGCCCAATCTTCTGGGTCCCAACCCTCCGTAACGGTGGTGGTCTCGAACAACTATAGAAACGCCTCTACATCGTCCTGCACTGACATTTTCTGCAGTAATTGGACCGCCTGCCGCCGGGGGTCAGGCAATGGAACATGCTGGCGGGCGGCCATCCGGAGCTCCGCGATCTCTCGGTCAGTCTGGCTCTGTCGAGTGGCCAGGTGCTCTGCGATCTGGTGTTGCCGCAGACTGACCTCCGTGAGCTGCCGTAGGAGCTCTTCCATTTCCTAGGCTGGGGGAGGAGAATCCGCCTGGTGCACAAAAAGAGAGAAAAACAATTCCAAGTTTGTGAGAGGAAAAAAAAAAAAACAAAAAAAAAAAAACACAAGACAACGTGAGCTTAAAGTTAAAGCCCTGGAGGGTGGTTTATTTACAAAGTGTGTTGTGAAGGCGTGGAGATCGGTGAAGATGCGTGGGTTGTGCTTTTCGGTGCTTTCTCGTGGTGCGGTGGACCGGCGTGATGCTCTGAGGCTGGCTGGGTCGCCTACACACTCGTTTCTGCAAGGGAACAGAGAGGAAGCAGTCATTAGCAGCATGTCTTCTGGAGGCAAAGCTCACCTGCCTCCCGGGCTCCCACGGCTTATCTGGCCGTGGCCTAATGGGGAACAGGTGCGGCCGCTTCAGCCGTAATGAGCGGGTGCAGGTGTTCCTCTTGCGTTTCCAGGGCAACGCTGACGATTGCTCGGGACGCTCGTCACAGTAGACTGTCTGCTTCATATCTTGTAACACTTTATTTTGATGGGTCCACAACATACAACATACTGACTATCAGAAACTTTGCAAGTATATGTCAACTTATTCTACTAACCCTAAATCTGTCACGCAACGGCGAAGGAAGCGCCGCGAAAAGACGGAGTCAGGGTCCAAGTGCAAGGAAGGTGTTCTTTTAATAGAAACAAAAAGGCCAACACAGCACAAAAAACAAAACAGAAAAGGACTGGGATACGAGACGGCAACACAGTGCATGTATCCCAGACCAGAGCAAACACTAGAAATGCAATCACTGCAACACATTTACAAATAACAAATACACTTAATTTAGCCAGGCAGAGTAGCGGGAGTGTGGTGCATAAATAGTCCGTGCCAAATGGAGAACAGCTGGGAGTGTGAAGTGTTTACAGGTGTGTGTAATGTGACAGGTGTATGTGGTTACGGGAGATGAGTCCGGGAGGACGGGAGATGGCGGCCTCCTGTGGCGTCAGGGAGAAGCGCAGGACTCATGACAAAACCTACCCTACTGAGAGTTAGTAGACATGTAGTTGCAAATTAATGAGAATTAGTTGACAAAAAGTAATCGCAATCAGTTACATTACTTTATTAAAGTAATTGAAATAGTTACATTACTTATTACATTTTAGTTACTTTGCTTATTGCATTTAGGGTAATTTATAATCTGTATCCTATTACATTTACAAAGCAATTTTATATATTTGAAAATATTTGGTAAATGTCCTACCATATATATATATAAAACTTCATTTTTGATTAGTAATATGCATTGCTAAGAACTTCATTTGGACGACTTTAAAGGTGATTTTCTCAATATTTATATTTTTTGCTTCCTCAGATTCCAGATTTTCAAGTAGTTGTATCTCAGCCAAATATTGTCCTATCCTAACAAACCATACATCAATGGAAAAAATATTTATTAAGCTTTCAGATGATGCATAAATCTCAATTTCAAAAAATATTTACCCTTATTGACTGGTTTTGTGGCCAAGGTCAAAAATTTCAGAAAAAAATAAAATACAGTTTTTTAGAATCACTTTGCTACTATTTTCAGAACCTTGATGTCATTTTTCACAACTCTAGACACAAAACTCAAAACGGTTATCACTTGTAACACAGGTTGTCTAATGTTCAAAACATTGCATTGTGCTAGGAACTGGTCAGACACAGCAGGTTAGTAGAATCACAAAGTGTTTATTAGTGAATCTTAGAATACGAAGTACTGAGGGGTTCGTCTTCCTGAGAGGTGAGTGATCATCAATGGGATACAGGAGACCCGTGAACAGGGATTAACTCAGTGTATGTCTTCTTGACAGGGATGCGGGTAGATGGATCATCCAGCGTGCAAGGGAGTGCTCAGTGTCCCCAACAGTGTCCGGAGTCCACAACACTGTCCGTATTCTGGCGTCAGGATCTGAGGATGAGGAAGATGAAGAGGAGCAGAATAATAGGTACGTTTCAACAGGTAAGTATCGTCAGGTAGTATACTCCGCTGTGAGTCTTGAGAGCGTCGGTCCTTGTGGTTTACAACAAGATCGGACACTGTTGTGATTGAGGAGAGTGCTTTTAAGAGTGTGGTGATTGTTAGCTGATGAGGTGCATGTGCGGGTGTTTAGAACTCTGGTGAAATGGATCGTGGCAATTGGTTGGGAGGAGAGCCTGGCCGTTCTCTGACACATTGTGCATTCACATCTTTAAAGAAATCACAATCATTGGTTCAAAAAACAAATTTACTGTGAAATATCATTGAAACATAACTATAGATCACCCACACACAAGCAACCAATAGTTTCACTGTGTCATTGTTCGTACAATCATTAATATAGTAGAACAAAATAGGTGATACAGGTTTCATTATGGTACTACATGTACAGTAAATACATCTCTGTAAAAGTACTGCAGTAGTAGAGAGAGAGGATGTAGTACACTTTGTGTCATGATTATTGATTTATTACCCTCATAAAAATTCCACCCCCCACCCATAACTGGACACCTGTTTGGACACCTGTTTTGTACACCCCCTAGCCCCCACCGTCTAAGCAGTCATCTTATTGACCTTATAGTGAACTTAAGAATTTATGACAATGTGTTTGTGTGTGTGTGTGTGTGTGTGGGGCCGATGTTATGTGGTTTAAACTTTAAATGGTGAATTTGTGTTAAATGGGGTAAAGGGAAGTTTTTATTAAAGTGTTTTCACATACATATCAAGAAAAAACATCAAACATGTACGTAAAACGTACAAAGACTGTTTATCTCCCTACAAGTGGAGACTAGTGTTGTTAAAACAGGAAAAACGTAGAAAATAAAACAAAAAAGCATTAGATACTATCTTTCCTATCTTAAAACTAGTTCGTTTGACAAAGTTAAATAGAAGAAGTGAGCGCGTTCGTTTAAACCTATTTTGTGGTTTTTAAAAAGTTTGACTTTATAACAGATACGAAGTTAAATAATATAGAATCCTACCATGGTACGCGTGTTTTTCCCCTACAAGTGGAGACTAGTGTTGTTAAAACAGTTTTAGGAAAAACTAAAACAAATAAAAAAGCATTAGATACACTATTTTCCTATCATTAGAATTTAAAACTAGTTCCTTTGACAAAGTTAAATAAATAGAAGAGTTGCGAGCGCGTTCGTTTATCTATAACAAAAAATAATCGGATGCGTTAGTTAAAACAATAAGATATTTATCAAAAACTATGTCTTGCTTTTTTAAAAAAAAGTTTGACTTTATAACAGATACGAAGTTAAATAATATAGAGACGAGGTCTCTTACCGTGGTGTGAAATAAAAAATATCAGACCGTTAAACAACAGTATAAGATAGCTGTAAAAATCTTCTGACATTACAATTGAAAACCTAGCCTTTGTCCCAACTTAGAAAAGTTAAACAAATGTCTATCTTACACAGCGTCCGTTTACACAACCTCACGCTTCTGTGTCAAACTCAGAATGAGCTCGCGGGCCGCTGTCAGGCCACACCTACATCACCGCCCTCTAACGCTGTAAGGACAGACCGACACAAAGGTTTAATTGTTAAAAGAATTAAAGTAATGTTTTAACATTAGAACAAAGTTATTTTTAATAAACCTTTATCGTTTCTCAATTAATGAAACCGTTCACTATTCATCATAAAGCTTTTCACTTTAAAAGGTTACACAAGCTTCTTCTAAACAAACGCCCCACAGGGGAAAAATGTTGTTTTCAAAAACATTGTTTGAAAAATGTTCTTATTTTATTTAAGCGTCTTAATTCCTATAATAGACCTTTGATATCTGTCAAGCTTCTGCCGTGGTATAACCCAGACTTTTTTCGTTTTAAAAATGAGGTTACACAAGTTTTCTTTTAAACATTCACCTCTAACCCACAGGAAACTGTTGTTTTATTTTATTTTATTTGTTATTCATACTTAACACCGTTTATTTATTTACTCTTTGATATTGTCAATCTTAAAACTTCCAGGATGCTGTGTCGGTTAAAATACACATGTGTGAGGACAAACTGAAATGATAGCAAATGTTTTGGGTTTTCAGTCATAATTAGAGGGGTGGTAAACTTTTTTTTTTTTTTTTTTCTACAACATCTTACGAATGTAAATGTTTTGTCTCACGCAGAGCGAGCAAATGAGAAAGTGCGCTGCGCGTCTGGCCGCATGATCACTGAAACGGTGTTATCTGATCAACGTTGTAAAATATCTAAAGTTTCTGGGGATTCAACTCATTTGCAATCTAATGAGTTTTGAGGGGGTCTGGCGTCATAAACTTCGTTAGAACGTGGTTCGTTGATTAAAACAGATGGTCTTTCTAACATGTTCAGCGCTCAAAGGATATCCGCTTTAAGCATTTATGAGGCACGCCTGCCTGTGTGTCTGTGCGTCTCTGTCGAAGGTTTAGGCAAAAGTTCGCGACCCGGTCAAAGGAAGCTTTTCATGACACACGTCTGGCGAAGTTAGATGTAGTTGAGAATTGTGTATTTATAATGAATTTATAATCTATTCGAATACGACTTTAAACTAACCTTTAGGATGTGATGAGATAGTCAAAGAAGGCGATAACCACAAACTTAAATACATGTCCCACAAAGATGACGATTTTAATAAGACGGTCTATGCTGCAGGAAAACAATCTTTAATTTACTTCATTTTACCTAGTTTTATTTCTTCCCAACATAAGAATTAAATCAGACCCTGCTTCAAACGTGTATTTGAACGGATGGGTTACATCATACAAGTTCAATAAACAGATATTCTGAGATTTTGATGGTTAAAACCTCTCGTCGAATTTAAACACTTCTAGATAAGGGAAGAACAGGGTCTACACGCGAGAGGGTCTACGATAACGCGAACTAATTATCTTGTAAAGAAAAAAAGAAAGATCTAAAATCCGTTTCAACCCATCTCCAACAGAGTTCAGTAAACTGATGAAGACCAGACGGGTAACTGCGGCTGATGAATTTGAGCGGGAGTGTTTTGATGAGATTTATTACAAAAGTCAGAATCTTTTTTTTTTTTTTTTACGATAACGGTTTACGATACAATTGCAGAAAACGCCCACTCCCTGAAATGTTAAAAACCATGGTCTATTACATCTTCATTATCTGTAAACTCTGTTTCTCCCACGACAACAAAATACCTCACCGACCTAAGGGACAATGGCTAACAATTACGACGGTAAGTCTGTGTTTTGTTCACAGATGATATTTATGATGATATTTGGTTTAAAATGAATATTTTAATGTGTATTTGTTTAACACTATGTTATTACCTTCAGATACTTTTGAGAATATCGAATTTGACGAGGGTTTGGAACAAATCCTTGAAGATATATGTAAGTCTTTACATTTGGCTATTGAACAGTTTAACATCTAATAACCGTCCATAATAGGGTAATAACAATCCTTATCATTTATACAGTTGATGAAGCACAACTATTTGTTCGTGGTGACGACGTAGGAGTTAATGGTGAGTTATACAGATTTTTTCTTAACATCTTAAAAAGTTCCAGGGTCTCAAACGGTCTCTGATGCTTTGACAGCCGAAGGGGATGATGAGGTCGGGGTCGCGGCAGAGGAGGTTGTGGTGAGAACGGACTTACGTCACGAACCAGATAACGTCACACAGCCCGATCCCTCCCACGGTGACCGTTCAACAGAAAGAGTTCACACGCTTACCGACTGTGAGAGTGGGCGCAGGACAGAGACCGGTTCTCCCAGCCAGCCAATATATGGTTGCGGTCAAGGCGTAAAACGTCTGAGATTACCGGAACAGGATGCTGATGCACCAAGCACTAGTCGTTTAAGGACTTCAGAAAATAATGGTATGTATTAAAACAGAAAATCAGATTATTCTTATGTTCCACTTTTATCTAATAAATTAATAAAAGCATTATTGTTATTCTTTTGTTTTCAGAACAAGATCATGACGAAGGAAGCCTAACAGCCTGGACTGATTCCATGATTAATGCTTGGGATCAGGGTTCGTTCACTGATTCGGAAGCTGAGGAGGAGGAGGAGGATTTACCCCAGGAACTGTTCCGTGAATGTGATTTAAATAGGAGACTTGATCGCGAGGCGCTGAACCGTCTTAACCGATACTTTGAGAGAGTCTTCGACCTGGCTGGACAGCCCTTATCATACCGGGAAGTAGAAGAGATTGCATCTAACACTCAAGGTGATGTAATTTCGATTTTAAGAAACGTAATCGAATGCCAGCAACAACATACAGACGCCTTAAGACACGCGGCTGAATTTTGGAGAAACTGTCACGAACAGTTGTATAATCAATTCAGAGAGTTTCAACAGGCAATGAACCACGTGCCGGAAACTGTCCGTGACCATCAGGTGTAACAGTAACAGATCTTACTGTTAACGCCTTATCGTTGATATCTGAACGTTTGAATCTTTTACAAAGAATGTTAGTAGAATTGCATGATCGAATGATGGGTGGAAGATAAAAAAAAAAATATATATATATATATATATATATATATATATATATATTTTATATATCTTACATTATTTGTATGTTACAGGTATTGATTTTTCATACAATTATTAGTATTTGTCATTGACAACGGATTATTATTGTTTTATTCGTGTTATTAGTAGTTCATGGTGAAATGTATTGGATTTTTCATACAAATATTACCATTTGTTATTGACAACGGATTATCATTGTTTTATTCGTGTTATTAGTATGTATGGCGAATTCTTCTCATCGTTGATTGTTTGATTTATATCATCAACATTTCATATGCATTGATTTGTATCTGGTTATTATTATCTGTTTCTGATTCAATTTACAACGGTTGACATATCTGGGTATGTTACGTTGTGAACCATTGTGACGTTTTCAAGGGGGTACGTTTGTCTTTAAGGTTGAACTGTTTTTGTATTTACTGATTTAAAAATAAATTTTCAAAATGAGCAGTAAAAGGTGTCACGACCATTTGCATAACCATGTCTCAGAGGAGGAACAGAGAACACCGAGACCCAGACGCGATTTTCAAAATAATGCAGATCAGTTACGTGATCTGATTCATAATCAGTTACAGATGTTACAACCAGATTCGCTTAACATGATCGAAAGATTACACGAACTCGTAGATATCCAACATGAATGGCTAGGAATGTCTATAAACGACTGTGAACAAACCGGCGCGGGTCCGTCTAACGAGGACTCGTCAGGTTATGACCGGTTTGCTCCAGAAATGGGTCTCAGTCAAAACTTTAGAGACAGACTAATAAATGAAGGAGGACGTGTTGGTGATTTCACGCTGATTTCTAGACCGAAATTTAATGGTTTAGAAATTCGTAGAACTTTAAATTTCCGTGAAATTGACACTGATGATTACGCTGCATATAATATCTTTTTGGAAGATATTTTGAACGAGATGGTTGATTTTTCTCGACTGATGGGTGGTGAAGACGGATTTATGAATGTCTCTCTGCAAGGAGAGAGTCTCCCCACATCAATTAATGCGGTTCAATTAAGTGCTACGTTTCTGGATCAAATCGAACGAGCCGCACAAAGCAACGCGGATGTGGGTGCCGATTCCGCATTACAGTTATGCGTATCAGTGGCGAGAAATAACCGAGGAGGGGGCCGTAGAAAATTAGCCGATTTGGCACATAACATGGTCATCCAAAAAAATAAGATGAATCTTTTCATCCCAAAAAATATATCAGACAATATGTGTTTCAGTATATGTCTAGCGCATTTTGTAAACCCGCATAGCCCCGACCTGGAGTTGTACAGAATAGCCAACGACATACACACAAGGTTGGGTTACGGGGTGCAAGATAAAATTGCCTTTCATGACGTGTATAAATTCGAAATGAAGTTAGACTTGAAAATAGTAATCTTTCACAGATCGTGTTCAGGTAAATTGGACGTGTATAAAAACACAAATGAAACGCATCAGAACACTGTGCATTTATATCTACACGAGGATCATTACTACATGATAAAAAACTTGAATGGATTCTTAGGATACGGGTATGTCTGCGAGTACTGTTATCAAGGCTTTAACGATCCTAACTTACATTATTGCAAATTTACATGTAACACGTGTAAAACGTCCCAATGCTTCACACACGCTAAGAAATGGTTGCAATGTGAGGACTGCGTGAAATATTGCAGATCTGACTTCTGTTATCAAATGCATAAACAACCGCAAATCGACGGTGGGAGATCTAGGTGTGACCTCCTGAAATACTGCGATAAGTGTTGCAGACAATACAGAACAAAATGGGCAGGCGATAAATTATTACCGCATGTGTGCGCGCCGTCCAAATGTACGAATTGCAACGAGATTCTGGTAGATGAAGGTCATCACGCCTGTTATATACAACCCCTAAAACCTGACGAGCATAGTGAAAAGTATATCTATTATGATTTTGAGACAATGTACGAAAATGGTAAACATGTAGCAAATTACGTGTGTGCCATTTCGCAAGACGGTGAGGAGTTTACTGCCGGAGGTATCGACTGTATAGACAAGCTGGTTAAACATTTCAGAAGGGCAAAATATGCTGACTTTACATTTATAGCTCACAACGCATCGGGGTTCGATTCTTATATATTGCTCGAGTATTTTACAAATCAGGGGTTGACGCCAAAAATCATACTGCAAGGATGTAGACTGTCCTATATGTACGATCACGCATTTAAACAACGATATATTGACAGCTACAATTTTTTGTCTATGAAATTGTCCAAAATGACAGCCGCTCTAAACCTAAACACAGACGAAAAAGGTTTCTTTCCCCATCATTTTAATCATTTGCAAAATGCAGATTATGTAGGTGTGTATCCGCCTAAAGAATATTACGGATATAGTACGATGTCTGGTTCTGATCAGATAAAATTCGACAGCTGGTACCAGAGCGTGGCAGGACAGGTGTTTGACTTCAAAAAACAACTTGCAATGTATTGCAAGAACGATGTTGTTTTGTTGCGAGAGGGCTGTATGAAATACAGAAACGAATTTATCGAATGCACAAACGTGGATCCCTTTGGCTGTGTAACGCTTGCCGGTTGTGCAATGAAGGTGTTTAAAACGCTTTTTTTACCCAAAGACACCATAGCCTTAACTCACAGAAACGCGTATCTTAATCAGCACAAAGCTTTTTCTACCCCGTCCATCCAGTGGTTGGAATACCTTAAAACGACCAAAAATGTTGATATTCATCATGCCTTAAATCACGGAGAAGTAGGATTTGGTGCTTATCATGTGGATGGATACTATGAGATTAACGGAGATAGAATAGCTTTGGAATTCCTGGGTTGTTTCTGGCACGGTCATTGTTGCCGTTTCCACCCTAACGAGTTAAATCCTGTATCAAAAATACCTTACGGTGTACTCAGAAGACAATCTGATAATAAAATGGACGTCTTACGTAAGACTTACAATCTCAAAGTTCGTACTATATGGGAATGTCAGTGGGAGAAAGCCAAACAAAACGACCCTGATGTTATGGCTTTTATGAGTAATTACACAGCTCCTGAACGACTGAACCCTCGGGAATCGCTTTTTGGTGGCCGGACCAACGCCCTGAAACTTTATCATAAAACCGCAGAGGGCGAACGCGTTTCATATCTGGACTTTACGTCGCTGTATCCTTTCGTACAGTCGCGTAAAACTTACCCGATCGGGCAACCGCAAAGCTCTGCAAAGGGTCGTGCGAACTGCCCGTCACATTGTTGGAGGTGAGCTTCCCTCCCTCCAGGACATCTACACCAGGCGGTGTATAAAGAAAGCCCGGAGGATCATCAATGACTCCAGCCACCCGTCCCACAGACTGCTCTCTCTGCTGCCCTCAGGAAGACGTCTCCGCAGCATCCGATCCCGCACCAGCCGACTGAGGGATAGCTTTTTTCCTCAGGCTATCAGGCTAATGAACAGTAAAAACTAATACACCCTACAGCACACTCCCACTTTACAATATACCACGCACTGCACTTTAATTCCATACAGTTCAAACTGGACTACCAGTACACTACTGCACAAATACAACAATCTTTTTGCCAGCACTGGATACCATCCAATGCACATCCATGACATTTGCACACCCGGTTTATATATAATCTGCTGCATCTTCGCATATTACTGTGTGTATATAACGTAGAATGTGTACTACATACTGTGTATAATGTGTATCGGTAACTGTATGTCTGTCTAATAGTACACTGTGTGTACTGAGTATATGTATGTGTATATTACACATTGTCATCTGTATAAGTCTGTACGTATGTATGGTAATGTCTATATGTAAATTGTTTCTGCAGTGTCTGGAGCACGCTCTCAAGAATTTCACTCACGAAGGCACACGTGCTGTGGTGATGTGACAATAAAAGTGATTTGATTTGATTTGATTTGATCCTGAAATAATTTTAAAAGATTTTGAACTGATCGAGTCGTATTTCGGACTTATTAAATGTACTGTACTACCCCCACATAAACTGCTACATCCTCTCATCCCCTTTAAATCGTCACAGGGGAAACTATTGTTTGCTCTGTGTCGCACATGCGCAGAGCAGCAACTACAGGAGCGCTGTCAACACAGAGAAGAAGAGCGCGCGTTTTCAGGGGTTTGGACGAGCGTAGAACTCACACACGCTGTAGTTAAAGGATATAAGGTTGTCAAAATTGTGGAAGTGTGGCATTTTCCGCAGACCTCAGACAGTTTATTCACCGATTACGTTAAGACGTTTCTCAAATTCAAACAAGAGGCTTCAGGTTTTCCTCCGCACGTGGTGACAGATGACGAAAAACAGTCCTACGTCAAAGCCTATTTTGAGAAGGGGGGTGTTCATCTGGACATCGACAAAATCGCCCTTAACCCCGCGCGTAGATCTATAAATAAATATTTGTTAAATGCTCTTTGGGGGAGATTCGGGCTTAGGTGTAATTTACCAACAAGTGAACTTTTAACTGAACCTGAAGATTTCAGCCGTTATATATTTGGTAACAGTCACGACATCAAACATTTCTCATTTGTGTCGGACTCCGTGGCCCTGGTCCAATGGTGTTGTGCGGAGACGGACCCCGCCCCCGCGAACGATGTTAACGTGTTTATCGCTTCATTCACCACCGCTTACGGTCGTTTGGAATTATAGGATCTTATGGACAGATTAGGATCTCGCGTTTTTTACGTAGATACAGACAGCGTTATCTTTTCAACAAAAGAAGGCGAATGGATGCCTCAAACAGGATCATATCTAGACGAGCTGACTAACGAGCTTGACGTAAATGACAGCATCGCGGAATTCGCCGCGACCGGACCAAAATCGTACGGTTTTAAAACTGCAAAAAATAAAGTCACCCTTAAAGCTAAAGGTGTGACCTTGCATTTTTCGAACGCCCAAATCGTTACCTTAGAAAGCATGGTTTGTCTGGTACATGGTTATGTGACATCACGTGACACGACCCACCTGCTCACACGGACAGAGACCATTGTGCGTGATAAAAGAAAATTCACATTGCATAATAGATCAGTTTTGAAAAGGTTCAAAGTGGTTTATGACAAACGGGTTCTTTTGACCGACTACACAACTTTACCTTACGGATATTAACAACATGTCTGGATCACACCATGTGTATGTTGAAGAACGTTTTGATTTTCGTTTTCAATTTCCTTTTTCCGCAGTGATCTCCGGGCCCTCCGGCAGCGGAAAGACTGTCTTTGTAAAAATTTGTTGTGTAATGCAGATAAGCTGATTGATGTAAAATTGGATAATATTGTGTTTTTATACAGCTGTTGGCAACCTTTGTATGATGAACTCTTGTCATTGTTTGATATTAAATTTATTGAAGGTATTCCAAAATCTTTAATGGATGAAAATGTATTACCTCCTAATAAGAAATCTATTTTATTTTGTGATGATTTAATGGAATCAGCATATTCGAACGATGAGCTCTCACGAGCATTCACGAAATATGTCCATCATAAATCATTTTCCATTATATTGATAACTCAGAATCTGTTTTTTCAAGGTAAAACCAGCAGAACTATTACACTGAACACACACTATATTATTTTGTACAAAAGCCCGAGAGATTCCATGCAAATAATGGTTTTAGGTCATCAGATTTTTCCAGGGAATACCAAATATTTTATGGAATGTTATCAGGATGCAACCAATCAACCCTTTGGTTTCCTTTTGATCGACTTTAAAGCTAAAACGCCCGAGCGCTTTCGTCTCAGATCAGGTCTGTTTTCAGATCACCAGGTGGTGTACGTGCAGAAAAGAAGGCGGTAAACTTTGGTGGAAATAAGAAAGAAAATGAGCAACAGGCTTTGTAAAAATCTACCTCTTTTAAAACTGTTATATAAAGCCTCACCAAGGCAGCGACGTGTCATTTTACATACGGCGTCAGATCAACTGATTTTATCCTTGTGCGAGATAGCTCTTAACGTGCTCCGCGGTACCATACCTCTAAACACGGCACAGTTCCGAAGATTAAAAAAGAGAAAAGATGAAATCAAATACGCAGCGAATAAAAAGATTAGTGTCATAAGAAAAAAACTACTGATTAATCAGAGAGGCGGTTTTCTTGTACCCCTGTTAAGCGTGGCCATACCATTTATCACAAGTTTAATAACATCCAGACAACATTAGGAATGGAATATGCTGAAAAGCATTACGTGATTCCTCAGAACCAGCTGGATAAATTAAGGTCCGGGAATATTCGCGAGACGATCCAACAAGTTGTGGAGAACAATTTGGACGACGCTATAAGACAAATATTGCAACGGAGTGATTTAGATCCACACGGGAAAGCTAAACTTTATGCCAATGTTCTGCAGAGGTATTTAACTATAGTAAAACAGGGCGATTTGGAGAGCGGTAGTTTAACTCTCACGCTCCCGAAACAGGACACCGTACGTGCCGACGCACCTGCTGACGCACCTGTCACACCGACTACTGACGCACCTCCCCCGCCGTCTAATAACGGTGATGGAGAGGATCAAATCGTCGACGAGATCTTAAACAACGTACCTCGCAGGAGTTTAAAAAACATTAAATTCATTTTGAATAAAATGTCTAATGCTAAGCAGTTGTCTTCATGGACAGAATCTGGAGAGTTTGTGTTTAAAGGACGTGTAATCTCCGGATCACACATATTGGATTTGGTTAAAAGTATAACAGCTCCTCACACGATCCGTGATGAATACAGACCTCGCGGTTGGAACGAATTTCTGGACGCCTTTGCCCTTTTAAATATACCATTTTCAACTATAAGCAATACGCAAGTTAAACGAGCTGTCGAGACCCTGAAAAGAAAATCATCCACACAGACCCACCAGATGTCGCCAAAGACACCCTCCCCGTTGAAACAACTGAGAGGTAAAAAGAAGCCTGCGGTTACGTCACAACCTAATACCCCCATCGGACCCGCTTTTAATTCGCCAGCTCTTGATGCTACCGCCTGGTTGTCTTTTTAACATAATTTCTTTGTAAACATGTTTGAAATGTTTGTATTAAACCTGCGCTGAATTATCAACATGACTGATTACGTATGTCTTTTATTTATACACACACGCACGCACACGCACACGCACACACACACACAGACACACACAGATACATTTGTGATTACATCTTTTTATTTATTAATCACATCTTTCATTTATACAGTACGTGTGTTAATACATTGTCTTTTAGTTATTAAACATGAAATTATAGAAACGTTCTAGATGATTTACAGAGATTTACAGATCTGGACACACTGATTACAGTTAAATGTCTCACAGAGTCTAGGTTTCAGTCTCTTTACAAAACGAACAACCATGTCATCATTTTTAATCGAATCATCATAATACATTTTAACAATATTTTCATAATCGACCCCTTTTGATATGTGATACAGAAAAAACACACAATGTTGTCCACAGGCGTCTGATGCAATGTTTTGAACCTGTTTGTTAGAGTATCGTACGCAAATAGAATTGTTTTTTAAAAAGTCTTGGACGGTCTTTGGAAAACGCTGATCTTTAGGGTTTCCACCGAAGCTGTCAAAAAAACAGCTAATGCGATCGTTGTTTATGTAGATGGCTACCCAGTGTTGACCCGGTTCTGTGGATGGATCCGTGTTAAAAATAAGCATGGCAGGTAAATTCTTTAAAGCTGATTTGGGGAGGTGATCGGACGGAAGCACTCCTAAAAAATACGTGTTGTGTGCGATTTTATCCATGACTGCCGTTAGTTGAACCGTATTCATTTCAACGTCTCAGTAATAATCGACCAGCACCTGTCTTCGATTGGATATTTCGACGATCGAATCAAAAATCGCATATACGATGGTTATGGATTGTCTGAGAGGTTGTCTGAATCGGGCTTCCAGTCTGATGTTCCCCGATCTGATTAGAGAGACATGATTCGAACAATCTTCATCGGGCGCTAAATTAAACCCGTAGAGGGTGTATCCATTGAGAAAATCCTGACGATCTATCGCCAGAGGATGATTTTTAAGATGTCTACCGGTAGATAATACCAGTTGATAAAAGTCCCTCACGGCAGATCCTCTCTCATACTCCGGTTGCAGGGGTTTGGATGGGATTTGGACACCGTCACGATATAAAGCCAAAAATTCCAGATTAAAATGTTTAAAAGCAAAGGGGTTTTTGTCGTATGCACCTGAAAAAGCTGAATTTTCCGTCATTGCTAAAATGATGGATTTCGGCAGCGTTCCGAGAAAAAGATTTTCTTGATTAGACACGCGAGATCCTACAGGGATAGAGAAATTCTTCAGACACACACGTTCTATAGGGTATTTAGCGGTGGTCGATAAAAGAGCTTGCGCGTGTCCTAGCCGTACACCCGGCGAAACCGAAACTTTTTTCACAAAAAGAGATGCTGATATAATATTGAGTTTATAAGCGGTACCGTCATCACGCATCAGACAGAACTCGTCTCGCGTCATCCGTATTTTTATATCTACACCGTTCAACATTAATTTTTCTTGAAAGAATATGTCGCTATGGATGGGTGCTAGTAACTCTACAACGTTGCTAGCGTTGGTAAACGCGGCTCGCTTCATTAAACCCGCATTCTCTCCAGCAGGGTCTGTAGCGTCCATGTGACCCGCTGTATCTCTGTAAAACAATCCTGCTGAAAAGACGCTTTCGAGGGTATCTTTTCCGAAATTTATCAACGCTTCGATCAAACACCTATAAGGATAAGTGCTAGAGCTCTGCGTTATCAGACGATCGCCTAGAGAAACGTCCACCTGCGAGAATATACAGGCGCCGGGGTAATTTATTAACCCGACGGGCGCACCGTCTGCAATATCGCTGCCGTCCGGCCTGGTTATTTTGATCCGTGTATATAACAGAGTGTTATTTAGATCGACGTAATCTTCGCCTGTCCCCGCAATAAAAAATTCTAGCGGCGATGAGTCCGTTATCGCGGATAGCGGTGGTATTTCGACGTATGTATTTTTTTCGATAGACGTCTGAGTCATAGGTACGGTAAATAAATCCAACTCGGATTTAATACACTCCTCCGACATGTTGTGAAATAGAGACATGGTTTAGAAAATAGTATTGAGCGGTCTTTTGCGCCGGACAGTTTTCTTTACACGTTTCGCACGGGAACGTCTTGAGCGTTTTGCGACCGTACGTTTCTTACTAGCGGGTTTACCCTTCTTCACCCGGCCACTCCCCCTACGCATTCGCACTCCGGGCGGTTTAAAAGACCCGCGTGACATAACCATTAATCCGTTACCGTTTTGGACGTCGTTGTTATTATCGTTATACGATCTCGATAGAGCTACGTCGCTAGCTATATTTCTCGCTAGCTATATTTCTCGCAGCGGCTTTTAGATGCGGTTTTGCTATACTAAAACCTCTTTTTAACAGAGGTAGCGCTGTTCTGAAAAGTGCTTTGAAAATACCACCTATACCGGAACCGTACATGACAGACCCACCGGCGTAGCCGGGTAATCCGTTACCCGCTTGGTTACGGTAGTAAACGATATAGCGTTCGGGATCCATAGTCGTATAGTTTCGTTAAACAAAACAAAAAACAACTATTTCACAGGTCTAAAGTGGAGTTTAGCCACAACTTTACCGCAAGTGAAACGGACGTGTTTGTTCTGATCGTCTTTGACTTCGATGCAAATGTCTGTAATATTAGACTTATTCACAGGTGCGTAATGCGGCTTATCGAATCTAACACTAATGATGTCGTTAGCCGCACCCTCTATATGTACAGTTCTCAGTAGCGGTACATACGAATCACCGACTGATTGATATTCAATCATGTCTGTGTATATATACATACTATAAAACCCTCCTCTTATGTCGGCCTGATGCGGGGCGTACGTCACGACAGGTGCGTCATCAGTACGATCTTTGCGAGGTTGATTTACAGAACCTAGAGATGTGGCAGGTTTTAAACCTAAAATAATAGCCAACTTTCCATAAAATATCAAAGATGTGGTCGTCGGTGCTTTTAGAAATATCCTGTTTTTGACGTGATCGTAAGCGAGGGTCACTCTAGGAGGTAGATTCGCATTTATTTCTCTAACCAGAAACAACACATCCTCATAATATCCCGGTTTTAAGGTATTACACACTTTAGATATGTTTTGAAGGTTTTTTTCTTTAATATAGATAATCATGCCCTCAGTCTCTTCGTGACGATCCTCATCATACCCCAGTATACCGGGTGTCGTGTTGATAACAAACGCCGCATCCTCATTAAACGTATACCAGGATATAGGATAATAAAATTCGATCGACCCCACCTCCCAATGGCCTTTGAGGTCCATACTTCTGGCAAGTCTTGTTTTGTAATTAGAAATACGGTTGTCAGGATACACGTCCATTGACGCGTTGCAAGGAAGCGTAACGTAAAATCCGCCTTCGCTCATGATATAGATTATCACGAATGATGCTCATGATCGTCTCGTTGTTACTTTAAGGATTTTTCCGTATGTCCAAGATGTCCCGTTCTGCCAACCACGACGAAAATTTAGTCGGCCATCCCCACCATTTCACGAGACAGAACACCTGTTTTCCTCTCTTTTTTCGATCTAAAATCTTTTCTATTTTAAACGATTTATCTTGATTCACAATAATTTTTTGTATTTCTTTTTCATAAAAACATCCTTCGATAATATCACCGTCATAGTCTTGTAGCCTGTACACCGGTGGTGTGCGGGGTATACAGGCTGCTATAGTGAAAAACTCTTCCGTGTAATTCTGCGCATACCCCTTAGAAAACACATTTCTGACTTTAGACACTCTAACCACATCGCCGATTTTATACCTAAAGACAGGTGCATCTTTACGCATGCTTCCGTACAGATTATTAAACACCTCCGCTTCGTTTTCTTTATGAACGTCCAGAGGTCGCATTTTAATACTTTTGTGATAACTCGCGTTATACCCATCTATAAGATCTTGTAAGATGTCATAATAACGCTTTGAATTGACAGCTGTTAAAAATCGTGACATTCTTCCGCGAAGCGTTCGATTAAAACGTTCAATCACAGACGCCTTAACGTCACTCGCCGTAGCAAAATGATGTATGTTATGCTTTTTCATCAATTGTTGGAAATGTTTGTTAAAAAATTCGGTGCCTTTATCAGTTTGTAATTTTTGCGGTATGCGGTTTTCTTTGAGTATAGATTCGAACGCTTTGGTAACCTCCTTCCCCGTCTTATTTTTCAGCGGACGAGCCCATGCGTACTTACTAAAGATATCTTTACACGTTAGTAAAAATTTTATATTATCGTTTTCTTTCGAATAAGCAGACATATCAACCAGGTCTGCTTGAAACTGCGCATCTTTTCCGTACACCACTACCCTATTGCGCTTGTATTTGACAGGTGCGGTTCTGTGTAACGTATAGGCGTCCTGAGATGCTAACCAATCCGTCACTTCTTTATCCTTCAGAGCTACTCCGTATTCCTGTAACACTCCGCGTTTTAACCGTGCTTTACCCCCCAAAGATCCTGGATCTGAAGGATTGTAGTACACTTTTTTCATTAATTCAGACATCTTACTCCCGTGTTTTTCAGAAAATAATGACAAACGCTGTTAGTGTCAAGGATTTTTATTTACAACAGTTGTAGAAGTCATAATCAAACATTAAATATGATTGGTTACACAACATCTAGATATTGAAGGAATTTCACACACATTACAATATTTTTCTCAATCATATATTCAGTTAATACATCGATAATTTCACACACATCCGTTGCTTCTTTTCTTGACAAGGTCATCACACACACATCGGTTACATAAGTACAAAGACACAAAATGTTACCAATTTTAAGACTTTCTTCATATTCAGACATATTTTCAAGAATGTTTTTAACAGTCGTGTGGATATCGTAACCCTTTGCAATACATTGACGCAGCATAATGTTCCACTCACCCGACATACACCGTACAATGCTCATTTGATTTTTTAATTTCGTTAAACGTTTATTATCCACATAACAATCAGTCTCATCATCGATAATCTTATACAATAAATGTATTATTTCTCTCTTAATGTGTCGTTTAAATAAGAGTTTTGTCAGACAGGCTGTGTTGCAGAGGTTTCCCATGTTCCCAGTTAGTCGGAACCTGCCGGAGCACTTTTCTTCCAGTTGTCAACAGCGTCGTAAACAGCCTGTTCACAGGTTTCGTTCACAAGGGTTGTCCTGAGTTCAGCCAATCCTCCGACTATGAACATTTCATCCCTGAGCTCGCACAGAACAGCATCGACAACACCCTGAATCCTTTGGAGGTGTGGGGATAAACCAAACAGTTTCAATGTTCGGGCCAGAATGTGTTTTAGGTCAGGTTTACACACTTTATCCCTTAGTTCTTCAAAACAGCCGAGAAAATAGTACGCAGGAGCCTCATAGAGACATGAATGTTGCGTTTGCGATGGATGATCCGTCGTACAGCCATAACAATCTTTCTTTAACTGTCTGTCTACCAGATGTTCCAGAATGATCCCGACAACAGCTTTAATGATTTTATGGCCGGTTACACCGATACATCCGTCGACGTTGTCCGAGACGGTATCAGAGCTTGTAGCATCGTCCGCCGTAGATTGAGACGGTCCGTACTTCGCCAAGAATGCGAGGTTATGGTAACCCAGTTCTTTACAAAATTTGTCCAACCAGACGATGTTATCCGTAGACGTCCATGCGGCACACGCATTGTCATCGCCTACAGAACTAGGTGCGGTTGAACCGTTTTCTTGGGACATGTTGCCACCGTTAGCGATCGAAGTTTATTACCTCTGAGTCCTGTTGGGGAGGTCTGTATTTAATGGTTATAGAATGTGGGCGGTGCTACGTGAGCGCCTCTCCGACTGGTCACACACCATTCAGGGTGAAACAATTTCACTTTTATGTTGTTGTATCTGTCAAACGCGTCGCACCACTTAAACAATTTGTCAATCTTTCCGAATATGTCTTCTAATGCAGGCACGTCTTTCCATTGAAACAAGAATTTAATGCTATAGTATTTGAGATGATCCTCTTCAGATATCGGCCAAACACGTTCGGGCAGACCTTCTGTGGTATCGCTACAAAGTATGTAGATGTAATCATTGCTGTGTTTATTAACTTGATCCCCTAACACTCTGTAACGCATTCCAGGTGTGACACCGTTCCATTCCCCTATGAATAGAGGGTCATCGCATCCGTCTTTTAAATCACGCCAAACGTGATTGTAAAATAAACACCAGTCTTTTACTGTGAAAAACAGTTCGGGGTCATCGTTGGTGTCGTACGTGAATCTTTCATCGGCGTCCACGGTGCTCAGCCTGACCTCCCTGTTGGTCTTGTCAAAGTTGTAACCGCATATGCGATTACCGGATAAATGAAACTCACGCTTAACGTCATCCAAAGCTTCGTGGAGGAAATTGGTCAAACACGGACCATGTTTCATCTTCCTAGGTGCTAGAGTGAGATCATCCATACCATCCACGACGGGCTTCTCGGGGGTTTTAGGTATTGATGCCTCAGCCATTGTAGAATAATTTTCTGTTTTTCCAAATTCGCAAAAGCTACGTACGTATTTTACGTCTAGGTGAAGATAAGTTATCCTCAACACCGGTTTTTAAACACGGCGTTACAACAGGGGAGCTATCGCTACACCCACATTAGGGCGGTGATGTAGGTGTGGCCTGACAGCGGCCCGCGAGCTCATTCTGAGTTTGACACAGAAGCGTGAGGTTGTGTAAACGGACGCTGTGTAAGATAGACATTTGTTTAACTTTTCTAAGTTGGGACAAAGGCTAGGTTTTCAATTGTAATGTCAGAAGATTTTTACAGCTATCTTATACTGTTGTTTAACGGTCTGATATTTTTTATTTCACACCACGGTAAGAGACCTCGTCTCTATATTATTTAACTTTGTATCTGTTATAAAGTCAAACTTTTTTTTTAAAAAGCAAGACATAGTTTTTGATAAATATCTTATTGTTTTAACTAACGCATCCGATTATTTTTTGTTATAGATAAACGAACGCGCTCGCAACTCTTCTATTTATTTAACTTTGTCAAAGGAACTAGTTTTAAATTCTAATGATAGGAAAATAGTGTATCTAATGCTTTTTTTATTTGTTTTAGTTTTTCCTAAAACTGTTTTAACAACTAGTCTCCACTTGTAGGGGAAAAACATGCGTACCATCGTAAGATAAAAACGATTCTATATTATTTAACTTCGTATCTGTTATAAACTCACAACTTTTTAAAAACCACAAAATAGGTTTAAACGAACGCGCTCACTTCTTCTATTTAACTTTGTCAAACGAACTAGTTTTAAGATAGGAAAGATAGTATCTAATGCTTTTTTGTTTTATTTTCTACGTTTTTCCTGTTTTAACAACACTAGTCTCCACTTGTAGGGAGATAAACAGTCTTTGTACGTTTTACGTACATGTTTGATGTTTTTTCTTGATATGTATGTGAAAACACTTTAATAAAAACTTCCCTTTACCCCATTTAACACAAATTCACCATTTAAAGTTTAAACCACATAACATCGGCCCCACACACACACACACACACACACACACAAACACATTGTCATAAATTCTTAAGTTCACTATAAGGTCAATAAGATGACTGCTTAGACGGTGGGGGCTAGGGGGTGTACAAAACAGGTGTCCAAACAGGTGTCCAGTTATGGGTGGGGGGTGGAATTTTTATGAGGGTAATAAATCAATAATCATGACACAAAGTGTACTACATACTCTCTGTAGAGAGAATACTACAGACACCGTGGAATCATTGAACAAAGTTTGTAATATATTGATGAAAAACACTACAGTACAATCACAACATAGATTTATTTGAATCAAAGCAAAAATACAGTAATTAGCTATGAAATAGAAAAGAAAAAACAGTACTGTAAAACATCAAATGCAGTGTTCCTCAACTTGCTTGTACTATAAGAAACAAAACAGGAGCGATTACTGTACTTCTACATTGTCATCAACTCTGTGTTGTGGATTTGGCCACAGGTTCTCATCTACATCACAATGGATGTTTTCATTAGCCAAACATCTTGGAAAAAACCTTCGGGCATGGCCAATCCAGGCCTGACACTGGTCTGCTGTGATGTCATTGCAGGCGTCATCCTGGAGAAAAGTGACTTGTTCATGAGGGTGCCTATCATGAACCTTCCATCTCCATGCAGAGAACAATTCCTCAATCGGGTTAAGGAAGGGAGAGTGTGGGGCTAAATACAGGGTGGTAAATTGTGCATGGGCCTGAAACCATGCTTGCACCACATGAGCATGATGGAACCTGACATTGTCCCACACAATGACATAGGTCACACCTTCAGCTCTACAAACCTGATCGAGCTCATCAAGAAAGGTGACAAGGAGAGCTGCATTATATGGTCCAATATGAGGTCTGCGTCCCACCACACCATCTTCTGATATAGCCACACACACGGTAATGTTGGCCCCACGTTGTCCAGGTACTTGGGTGGTTGCCCGCTGGCCAATGAAATTCAGACCTCTCCTCCTTGTCTTGGCCAGATTAAAACCTACCACATCCAAATATATGAATTTGTGATGGTCGTCATCTGCATCCAGCTCCATCACCCTCTAAAAATACATTTTGGAAAGAGATTTAGAGATTACTGTACAATGTAGAATTTTTGGGAATGTTTTTACAACATCTTGAAACTGTACTTACCTGAACATACTCAGTCCTCATTTGCTTCACTCTGTCTGCATTTCTTTCGAAAGGCACACGGTATAGTTGTTTTATAGATACCTGGTGCCTTTTCAGTATGCGTGCAATAGTCGGCAAACTTATGGATGCCACATTGTTGAACATGTCTTCATTGTCCAAGATATGCTGGCGAATTTCTGTAAGGCGAATATCATTTCTGACCCGAACCAAATCGACCACAGCCTGCTCTTGTTGGTCAGTTAGAATTTTGCCTCTGCCTCCACTATTTGGCCTGGTCACAATTCTACAGGGAACATTAGAGTAAGAAGACACTTGGTCACATCACCTATTCTGTGATACACATTGGTATGCAGTCATTTGACAATTGAGAGTAGCATAATGTTTAGTGCATGCTGATAACTTACCGGTTCTCATTGCGGAAAGTTCTGATTATTGAGGCCACGGTTGACCTTCTGAGGTTTGGTTGTATCATTGTAGCCGCCTCAGTCATTGTCAAATCAAATCACTTTTATTGTCACATCACCACAGCACATGTGCCTTCGTGAGTGAAATTCTTGAGAGCGTGCTCCAGACAGTGCAGAAACAATTTACATATAGACATTACCATACATACGTACAGACTTATACAGATGACAATGTGTAATATACACATACATATACTCAGTACACACAGTGTACTATTAGACAGACATACAGTTACCGATACACATTATACACAGTATGTAGTACACATTCTACGTTATATACGCACAGTAATATGCAAAGATGCAGCAGATTATATATAAACCGGATGTGCAAATGTCATGGATGTGCATTGGATGGTATCCAGTGCTGGCAAAAAGATTGTTGTATTTGTGCAGTAGTGTACTGGTAGTCCAGTTTGAACTGTATGGAATTAAAGTGCAGTGCGTGGTATATTGTAAAGTGGGAGTGTGCTGTAGGGTGTATTAGTTTTGACTGTTCATTAGCCTGATAGCCTGAGGAAAAAAGCTATCCCTCAGTCGGCTAGTGCGGGATCGGATGCTGCGGAGACGTCTTCCTGAGGGCAGCAGAGAAAGCAGTCTGTGGGACGGGTGGCTGGAGTCACTGATGATCCTCCGGGCTTTCTTTATACACCGCCTGGTGTAGATGTCCTGGAGGGAGGGAAGCTCACCTCCAACAATGTGACGGGCAGTTCGCACGACCCTTTGCAGAGCTTTGCGGTTGCCAGCAGTGCTGTTTCCAAACCAGGCGGTGATGCAGCCTGTCAGGATGCTCTCCACAGTGCAGGTGTAGAA
The DNA here is from genome assembly GCF_936440315.1 of Barbus barbus. Lineage (NCBI taxonomy): Eukaryota > Metazoa > Chordata > Actinopteri > Cypriniformes > Cyprinidae > Barbus > Barbus barbus. The sequence continues at coordinate 907,251 of NC_136747.1, read as the reverse complement.
TGATCTGAGGATGCTGGGGCTCATTCCAAACTTCCTCAGCCGTCTCAGGAAGAAGAGGCGTTGGTGTGTCTTCTTCAGCACTGCATCTGTGTGAGCGGACCATGTGAGATCCTCAGTGATGTGAACACCGAGGAATTTGAAGCTGTTTACTCGCTCCACAGGTGTCATGTCGATGGTGATGGGTGTGTGTTCTCTGCTCTGTCTCCTGAAATCCACCACCAGCTCCTTGGTCTTGTCGATGTTGAGTGAGAGGTGGTTCTCTTGACACCATTTAGTCAGGGTTCTCACCTCCTCTCTGTAGGCCGTCTCATCGTTGTCAGTGATCAGGCCTATCACCGTTGTGTCGTCAGCAAATTTGACGATGACGTTGGAGCTGTGTGTTGCTGTACAGTCATGTGTGTACAGGGAGTACAGGAGTGGGCTGAGGACGCAGCCCTGAGGAGCACCAGTGTTGAGGGTCAGCGGGGATGAAGTGTTGTTGCCCATTCTGATCACCTGACATCTGCCTGTCAGGAAGTCCAGGATCCAGCTGCACAGAGATCCGTTTAGTCCCAGAGTCTGGAGCTTCTCAACCAGTGTGGCAGGCACTATGGCATTGAATGCTGAGCTGTAGTCCACAAACAGCATTCTCACATAGGTGTTCTTATTTTCCAGGTGGGAGAGAGCAGTGTGCAGGGTGAAGGGAATAGCATCGTCTGTGGAACGGTTTCTGCGATATGCAAATTGTAGGGGATCCAGTGAGTCAGGCAGCACAGAGCAGATGTAGTCTCTGATGAGTTTCTGTCATGCCATGATTTATGACATGGTCTACAACTATTGCCCGAATTTCATTGGACACTCCATGCTGTTGCTGCCGCTGTCTTGGTCCGTGGCCTTGTCCTCTACCACGTTCCCCCACACCTCTCAAACGAGGCCCACGACCACCTCTCAGAAGGGGTGCCTGTCCCCTGCCATTCCTTTGACCAACACGTCTTCCTCGTCTTCCTCCCACCACTGCTTGACCTCCATTGTGACCTGGATCACCTGCTGGCACCATGTTACGTATCACTATGCTCTTGCAATTGGATCCCAATCAACTCTTTATATACTCATTCCACAATGTGCACTCAATCATCAGTAACGAGTTGGCAGAATTGGACAAGCAATTACAAGGACTTGCATCTATACAGTGCAGTACTGTCAATACTGTACATAGTCTGAAAAGGTGGTACAGTATTTGGGACCATAGACACAGTGTCTGATGAAGCATTATGATAAAATATTAGGCTACATCTATGGATATTGTAGTCTAATTGGTTCATGCTCCACGCTAATTGGTGACAATGAATCTCGTTACAGTATCTTGAAACTTTCATGATTTAAACATGGAAGATTGTTTGTCTGTTTCCATACAACTATGCATTAAGAGTAATGCAACAGTTACTTATCATTTTGAGCAGTTGTATCAATTGATAGTTAGATCATTTTAAGGAAATGAATAGACACTCATTTGAAATGTAATGTGTGAATTGCCTTTTGAAATAGTAGTACTTTGATGTTAAGTTGTGTCATATTGAACAGGTGATTTCTGTTGAATGAACAAATGATCTGAGTTTTATGTGTGTTGTATCCAAGCAATTGAGAAAAGGGTTAGTTTTGAAAAATGTGTATTTTGATAATTGGTTGTGAGTTTTGTGTCTAGAGTTGTGAAAAATGACATCAAGGTTCTGAAAATAGTAGCAAAGTGTAAAAAAACTGTAAAAAAAATTCCTGTGACAAATAAAGTTGCAAAATTATGAGAAATAAAGTCAAATGTGACATATAAAGTTGAAATTACAAAACAAAATGCAATTAAAAGAAATAAAGTAGCAATTTTGACATGATGTTGTAATTGTGAGATATAAAGTCGAAATGTCAAGAAATAAAGTCATGTTTGTTTGTAGTCTGAGACAGAGACCTGCTAAAAAATAGAAACCATAGAAACCATCACAGAAATTCCAATGGTTTCCATTAAAACCAATACAATTCCCATTATAACCATTAAATCCATTACATTGGGCAGGTTTCTATAGTTTTTTTCAGCAGGGTGGTGCTGCAGTCTGAATGTCTGGAGCAAACCAATGCTTCACAGAGAACACCACAACATTCGCCAGGTTTTCATGATTGCTTACACACTAAAATGAAAAATAACTCACAATTAGTGAAACCTGACACCCAAGAGCAAAACTTCAGCCCAAATCTGCACACATTCTCAGCCTCACACTTTTTGCAA